>NC_052474.1:18701413-18756520 GCF_009730915.1 Dioscorea cayenensis subsp. rotundata
GGAAGTTACGTATTGCTAAGAAGTGGAGACGGCGATGGAACCAAGACAAGACTCAAAGACCAAGACATAATGGAACTCCCATCCACTGCGTGCGACGGTTGGACTCGACAGCTGGGCTTCCTGAGTATGTGGACATACTACTGCTCGCACTACGACGGCCCTGCACATCGACCTACTTCTGGAGTACGCCACGACATTGTAATGTTTGCAGGAGTGAGACTCGCGAGCTCGACTAGTTGCCTGACTCAAGACAATTTGTGAGTGAGCCCCACTTTTGTTTCCATGCTCTCTTTAATTTCCTGGTCCTGTCTCTATCGAGAGTGATCGAGGCTACAATTATCGCGGTTTAGAATTGCTTTTAAAAGGCTGTTTATCCGTGAAGCGAATTCATCCTCTCTCTCCAAAAACACTCTCTCCTTGATAGCAACTCATCCTTGGTCAATAGACGTTTAATCAGTGTAAACATACATATGTTTATACATATATAGGTACGCATGCATGTCGACATAGAATCCTTTTCTTGAGAAATTATACACTTTATGTATCAATTTAAATGAATTACTTAATGTTTGTGTACGCATTATAGATTTAAATATATATATATATATATTCGTAATCATGGGTTAGTATTGATTTTGTAATCTTGTATAATTGACCAGGCCGCGTTATGTTTTAAAGCTTTCTATGGAGAATTTTATTTTGCTTAGCGTAATTTTTCTTGTGACCTTTTAATGGCTAGCACGAATCAGATACTCTGGCATGTCAAATCGCATTGGATTGATATATTTGGCAAGCTGAGTTAAGTACTTTATTTTCGTAGATAACATACTTTCTTTAAGGTGCATGGCGTTATTCTATTAACATGCTAACTTTTGAACTCTTTATTTCGTTGAATTAGTCTCGGGCTATAATTGTAATTTAAGCCCGCCCAAGATTTTCGTGAACCCAAGCTAGATTATTCTGCGTTTGGGTAGTAACCGTGAGCGAACATGAAGTCTCGACTCGTGAACCCACCTCAGAGTCTCGGAGATGTACGTGCCTCGTGACCGTAATTCCAGTATTTCGCACACTATTATTTAATTATCGTATTGTTTAGTCATTTCGCTTATTTATTATTTACGTGATATTTATGTTATTTATTTATTTTATTAATGCATTATTTACCCTCAGATCTCCTATCGGCTCATATTTCGATCTTTCAGTAGTTTTAGTGACATCTCCACCGGCTCACCCAACGCTAGGCAGAGCAAAGTGTCCCAGCCATGTACACATGTTTTCTCCGTAGTAACGCCACCGACATTACGCGCGTTGTCCATTTCTCGATCGCTGGGTCAAGATCCGCGCGCGATCGCTGACAGCGCTCGCTCGGGCACTTTCACCATACGATGATCTAGCTTCGCGATCGCTGATTGCTATCGGCCGTGAGATGTACATGTCTCAGTATGCTCACGCGTGTTTCAGTATTTCGATCATTTCAGTATTCTCGTCTCGAATTATCACTATTCTCGCTATATCCGCATTATTCGCTCTCGCGATCCCACCGGGCCCTCGTGCGCTCACTGTGTACTGCGCGAATTTTCCTTTCATGCAGAGAAAACTCGCCCAGGATCGGCGCTGTCTCTCGGGGCTTATTCTCAGAATCGCGGGACTTGCCAAACATCCGCTCCTGTAGGTACGCGAAAAACTGCGTGTTATTTTTATTCGTCGCATGAGTAAGACTTGTATCTTATTTGCATTATTTGGCTTGTAAACCACTTTCAGGTGCATCGTGAGGGACCTGCCTTAGTCCGCATTCTATTATCCCTGCTTCCGCGGATCGCATCCAGTAGCTCTACATTATCGCTTTCGGCTCGCCTGCCAGGCTGACTCCTCGACTCAGGTTAATCTCGAGCGTCTTTGCACCTCGCTGGGCCCGCCCATTGGAGGCGCCGAGATCACGCTGCGGGACCCACTGGCTCGGGTCAGCTGATGTCAGACATACGGGCTACGACGGGACTCTGGGCTCGGGACGAAAGATTGGACCGGATCGGAGAGCCAGCGTGGAAGACCTCAGAGCACTGGTGGACGCACGGCAATATGATACGACTTTCCGCCATTGTGTCGACGAGTGCGACACGCAGACGCTCCCTCATCATGGCGTTAGATGTCAGGGGTCCCAGCACCCCAACAAACCGGCCGACTCCTAAGAGCAATCCGTAGCCTACGCCCATAAAGCCGAGGTTCCTCAAGGCTACGAGGAATTATAGGCGTGTGGCTGCGAGGCATCCTCGCGGCTCACTAGTGGTCGTGATCCCGGACGCATCCATGTAAGTGACGCCCCGGCAAGGTGGTGCTGCGGCACCGTCTGGAGGACCAGCCACGATGTGGCTGCTATGTCCCGAGTCAGAGGGACCTGCCTTTGGATGTAGAGGTTTCGATTGTGGGTGCTACTGACTCGCAGCTGAGGAGATCGGGCCGAGGCTGGCCAATGGAATTGTGAGCGGTCCAAATAGAGACCGAGTCTCTGCTCCCACTTTGTTTGCTCTCTTTATTCCTCCTCAGACCTACGATGATGTACTCTTTGCTCAGGAAACAACTACGTGAATCAAGTTTATGTCACTATTTCTTTTTGTTTAAGAGAATATGTATCTCGATGATGAAGTCATGGTATAGCGTAGCTCATGAGGACCATATACGCCACTCGAGGGCGTGCAAGTTTTCAGAAGTTATGAGAACACCAACTCTACATCAAGTCGAGAAGTCATGAAGTTCACTCATCATATCATCAAGTTCCCTCGGGCAATTAATCTCGGCAAGGGATGTCCAGATGGACGTGAAGCATGGAGGCATCCTCGACCGGCCAACACCTAGCAAAGTCTCGTAGTCTGCACCCATTCCTTGCTGGCTACACTATCGGAAGTTCATCATGGGATACTCAAGGTGGCGACACCCTTCACCGATCCGCTAAAGCAAGGACCGCCGCAGGGTTAGGGACGAGGATCGAGCTAGCTTTCAGGTTAAAGACGGCCATTTCCAAAGTAACCCATGTTGAAAACTTCCCAACTTTGAGGTACCCTGAGTTACACACCGACGATCTCGACAAGGTCAGGCGGAATGCTTGTCCAGGAGGGACATCCGGTGGCCTTTGAAAAGTCGGAAGTTTTAAGGACGCAGTAGCTAAAGTATTCAAAGACATACGAGAGAGGAGATGTCAGTGTAATCTATCATTCTAGGTGCCAGCGAGTCTATCTCTTAGGAACACATTTTCGTGATCAAGACACGTCGCCAACACCTACTTTACGCACCCGTAAGATGCTTTCCCTGAGATAGGCTCGATGGCAGGAGTTTCTTCAGGAGTATCACGTTGAGTGGCAACACAAGCCCGACAGTATAACCAAAGTCATGGATCCTCTTCAATGTAGTGCAAGTGGTGGAGATGCAGCCACGCCGGGCTCATGCGGGAGTTTGATCCGCTGACGCAGATCATGTAGGTCGCAGACAGACCGACGCCCTGCATCAAGATAGTACGAGACGCCGAGGAGCGACTCAGTACGCCGATATCGGGCGAGGACGGGTCGCTTTCACGCCCAAAGGCGCAAAGATCTTCACGCCTATCGAGGCAAGCTCCCGATCTGCCGAATGGCGAAAGACCATGATACTCGGAGGCTCGGGCCACCCGAGTAAGGAAAGCGATGAAGGCACTTCCGCCCGCACACCATTATCGCCGTATATGGAGGGCGATATAGAGACTATATCAAATCTTGCTATGTGTGTCAGCAAGATAAGCCGGAGAAGAGGAAGAAAGCCGGACTGCTACAACCGCTACCTATTCCGGAGCGACCGTGGGCGTCGATTTCCATGGAATTCATCTCGGTTTTCCCAAGAGTCAAGGACATTTCCACTAGGCTATGGGTGGTTGTCGATCGGCTAAGTATGTCATGGTTCATTCCAACACAAGCTACTCGCCTCACCCAAGAATGCAGCAACAGCCTCTTTCCTGCAGCCACAAGACATTCAGTGAGCGACGAGACGCCTCGGATTATCGGACTGTTCTAGATGGCATTGTTCAGGGTTTATTAGGAACAGAGTCGGAAAGTTCTCTATAGCCAATCATCCTCGCATCGACTCGGGCGCATTTGAGCGAGTCAATGCGCTGCTCGAGGAGTATCTCCGCCATTACGCCCCCGCCTTCCCGTATGATCGGGCTTGATCTATCGGACACGCCGCAATCTTACTTACAACCCACATCATCCCTCATCAACCGGTTAGAGTCCTTTTGAGCTAGCATATGGATTTCAGCCTCTCACTCCACCAAAGGTCGCTAAGCTGAGCGCGGCAATGGGTGTCTGTCAGCAGCATAATTTTGCACTGTGAGCGATAGGAGATAATGCGAGAAGGCGAGAGATAGCTTTAGCAAAGGCCGCTAGGGCTAATGAAAAAATATGCGACCAACGGAGTGAGGCCTCGAGTTCAAGATAGGAGATCGGTGCGAGTCAAGTCGACGCCGCAGCGTGGAAGAAATCAGACCGAAGGATGTCTCACAAGGGTTTGATCTCGCGGTACGATGGACCGCTCGAGATTACGCAGGCTGGTAGTAGTATAGCTTTATATGTCAACCTACCCGAAAGGTTGAAATTATACCCAACTTTTCATGCGAGCTTTTGAAACCCCGCTCACGACGATCAACAAAGACTCGGAGTCGGAATTGTCGATGGCATAGCGCCCGACCGCAGGGAAGGAATTTACTCGACTACCGAAAAGATTCCTGATCGGAAGTAAGTAAGGGCAGAGAAGAACCGCGGACTTATTTTCTAGTCCAATGGAAGGATCTCCCCGAGTCAAAGGCGAGCTGGGAGAAGGACACAACAACTCTTAGGCAATTCGAGGAGTTGATTCAAGCGTACCTTCAAGCTCAACCAACGAGGGCGGCAGGCTCTTCAGGGGGGGAAGGTTTGTAGCGAGGCTTTGCAACGTCCCGCCCCTAGCGGGCGGATCGGGATCACTCGACCGAGACGATGGTCGAGGACGAGCAACCGTAGTACGATTGCTACAATCGGACACCACACTTCGGTCACTACTGGGTACGACATCCCGCACAACCCAATCCCCAAAAGCGTAAATCGGGCACATCACCAGGCTGACGCCAAGAACGACCGAGCAAGGCGTGGTGGTATCGCCAGTGCTAGGCCGGGAGAAGCCAAAAATATTCTAAGACATTGGTCTAGAGTATATACCCATGACTTAGGCGGGTCATGGATCGGATACCGAAAGGTACGGCTGCAAGGCCTGCGTGATCTCGGTAAGGCCACCGACGCGAAGCGGTATGGGCTTTCTACCGACGCGAGAGGTCGACGAGGTGCATGGCGCCAGATGGCACTGCATAAAACCAAGCAAGGGCGCGTCATGTAAGGCATAGTGTCTCCGTCCCAAGAACAAGGTGGTTCACAAGCAGGCTTAGTCAGAGGGCGCTCAAGCACAGCAGGCGCCTGATGACGCGGTGTGGCTAGCGACGCCGACACAGACGGCCGGTGATGACGCCACATTGTCGACTCAGTCGACGTCTGTGCATAGCCGAAAAACACGACTGCCACACCCAAGAATGGTCAAGTCTCGGGGCCTCGCCTATAAATGCTGGGCAAGGAGCCTTTGAAGCGCAAGCGAGAATTGTGTGGCCTTCTGCTATAGTCAAACTTTTCCACTTCATGAAAATTACTTTTTTTCTCTTCATACTTGGTGTCCTTTCGCTTCTTTTCGACCGAATTCTAAGGCCATTCGGAGGAGAATGCTAGGTTAGTGTGACGAGCGTAGCCAATCACAGCACGATGCCGATCTAGCAGATCAACCCCGTGACAGCTGCCACTAAGACACCTTCAATCACATCTTAACACCTCCCCTTGGTTGAAGACTACATACACCCAATAAAGTCCTCCTATAGTTGTGCGTTAGACTGGGAGAGATTTTGTAAAATATGTCTTCAGAGGTAAAATGTTCTCAAAGTAGATTGCAACTCTAGCCTCAATGATAGTCTACCTAGCTATTTTACTCACTTTTGAGTTGATTACCAACGAACATTCCAACATTACTATCTAGAGCATAACCTACAAATATAAAAATATTAGGGTTTCTGACCAATCTTTCTAGTTCTAAGTTCAAGAATTTTAACTCTTGGCAAGACACCACACTTTTAAAGAAGTCGAAATGTGGGGTCCTTCCTTTCTAAAGTTCATAAGGTGTTGTAGTACTTTGGTTCTTAAAAAGAAATCACACTCTAATAAAAACAAACTAAGAGCAATACCTCCTCCACAAGTTCCTCGCACTCTAGAACTTAACAACATAGCATTCACCACGCCCAAGAAAGTTATGCTTTTTTCTTTAACAACTCTATTAGACTCAGGTGTATATAGAGTAGTTAACTCATGGATGATGCCATTTTCTTTACAAAACTGAAACATAGCATTAGAGGTATATTCGCCATCTCTATCGACATAGTAAGAACTAAATGGTTTTCTTAATTGGTTTTTGGCTTCACTTTTGAAAAATCATGAATTTGCTAAGGGCCTCATCCTTAGATCTAATCGAGATAAGTAAAGCAAGAACTCAGAGTGATCATCGATAAAGGTAATGAAGCATGAGTTCCTAGCTCTAGTGGGAGTTCTAGCTCTAGTAGGAGTTCTATTGAGTATCACAGTATAACACTATGAACCAATTCAAATATGAGTTCCTATCATTGCTTGTTGAAAGTGTTTATTAGAAGTTTAGCTTGAACACGTATTTGACATTTGGAACCTTTGGTCAATCTTAGACTTTGGAATTAAATCAAGGTTCATAAACCTTCTAATGGTTCCAAAAGTCACATGTTCTAATCATCCATGCCAAATATCACAAGACTCAACGTTCAATACAGCAAAAGAAAAACATGGTAACTTTTAATTGAAAGATTTAAAGGTTCATAAACATCGAGTATGAAAAAGACCATCATATAAAAAACCTTTCCTACAAAACTATTTCGACTTAAAGATTACAAGACAATTAGCTTTTAAATACAATCTTATACCCACTTTGACGAGAAGTGATCAACTAATCAGTTCCTCCTAATGTTTGACACGTGGTCAACATCTAGAACGGTAGGACTTTCATAAATGTCATCTTCAAGTCAATACGCCTTTCACTAGCACGTGAGCTACATCGACCCATTTCCAAGGGTTACACACCTTTTACTTGAGACCTAGTAAATTAAGAACCAGAAACGATCCGCATAGACGTGGACATTAGCTCCAAATTCTAATCACCACTCTAGGTTTTGGTAAGCTAGGTTAACAGAAGAGATAAACGCAACTAACCTAAACTAGGGTCTCAAAGGGAAGCGCACCCATTTCAAGGATATTAACTTGTAGTTTAGGAGGATTAACATTTTTTTCTTCACGTAGTTTAGTATTTCGAAGAAGCTATCTTGAGTGATATGATTTGTCCTACCATAAACAACAGTACTACATGTTTTTTCAGAAGACTTCGAGACAGGAGGTTTAGGGTGTGAGATAGGATGATAATGAACATGAGCGGTTTTTCCTTAGATTTGACATATCTCTTTGGGTAGAAATAATGACGGCCTTTTAAAGGAAGAATGAGAGCTCCTAGAGCTATCACCACACTCACCAAATAGGCTCAACTCAGCATGAGGTTCTAAACTCTCAAAAAAATGTTCGCTTTGCTCTCTCAATTATAATAGAGTTATAGGTTCCAACAAGGTCTAAAGAATCGACTTTTGTGCCTAAGAAAAATAGCAAAAACCAAGCCAAGATGGTGGGATCTTGTTTAGTAGGATGTAGATAATGCGACCCTCATTATACACGATACCACATTTCTGACTGCATCGAGATAATCCTAACTAGTATGAATCAAGGTTTAAAAAGGCGAAAAGGCGATTTCGAGGCTGCTTTTTGCTTTTTATGAGGCGAGGCGTAAGTCTCGAGGCGGTCCGAGGCGTAAGCCTCAACAAAAAATGAAAATTATAAAAAATAATTGATAAAATAAATTAAATAGTCATAAAATTTTTAATAAAATGATTTATTGTCTTTGGTTTTCATATTTTTTTTAACTTAAAGTTATTTCATAGTTCATTTTAAGTTAGTTTTGATTTTGTTTTGATTTCATATCAAAAAATATTTTTGAATAATTTGTAGATAATGAATAAAGAATAATATTTAATTTATATTAATTATTAGTGTTAAATTAGTATTTAAATTATAAATATTTTTAATATTTTTTTAACTAAAGAGATAGGTAGTGAACATCTTTGATATATTATTAAAATATATATTTTATAATTAATTTTTATTTTAGAATAATCTCATCCATTGAATTGATGATCCATTGAATTGATGATGGTTAAAAAACCCTAGCCTCCACCATTGTCTCTTTCCTCTCATCAACAACTCAAAGACGCCAGTGCGCCACCATCTCAAAGCCATCCGCCACCGTCCGCATCTTCTCCAGTCTTCGCAAGTCCGCAACCGTTCCCTTCTCAAAGCCACCACCACCGAAAAAGCCGCCACCACCGAAAGCCATCACCACCACCTCAAAGTCATCCGCGATTTTCTTTTCTTATCTTCACGAGGCGTACGCCTCTTCCGCCTCGAGGCTCACCTCCCCGAGGCGGAGCGCTCACTCGGGTTGGGTCGTAGGGTCGCGCCACCCACCATGGGGGCGACGCCTGAGGCAAGCGATCACCGCCTCGCCTCGTGCCACCATGCGCATGCCTCGTTCGCCTTTTTAAACAATGGTATGAATCTATTCACTCATATCAACTCCATCTACTATTTTGTAATTTTCAAACTCTATGCTAAGATATCATATCCTAATAGCATTATCAAGTCCATCTTCCCTTTCTAAAGTATGCCAATGTCCCTAGCAATTTTAAAGGCAAAGTACTTATCGTAGAGACAATTAGAAAAAATACTAAAGATCCAGAGCTTGCAATGGAAATCAATCTCCTCAAAGTTTTACTAGTAGGTGCTAAAGTTGGGGGTTGGTCAATGGTTGAGATAGATAATTAGCGAAGTCCATCATGACCAAAATTAGAAGTTTCAAAGTCAGCAGGATTTTTAAGGACAGAGTAAAGTCCTAAGGAGAAGAAACAAAATTCAGCTTGGCTCTTCCACCTCTAAAGTTTGTCTTCCAGTCAAATTTGGCGGGTCTACAAGAGCTATTAGATTGTGTTTAAGCCATATTGTGCAAAGTGTAGTGCAAATCAAATGTGAAAGGGCAACTAGTGTGGCAAATTTTAGCTAATAAGAAAACTAAAGTATGATGATGGAATAGAAAGGGTATATAATCAAAATTAAAATTCAGTAATAAATAAATAGACAATTACAAGCAATGAAAGCACACAATCAGGAAGTAGTTGCAACGGAAACAGAGTAAGAACCCGTAGTTAAATTCAAAGCAGAGATAAGCAGCTTTGATAAGATCTCGTATCTAGGTATATGTAGAAAATATAAGCATCAATAAATTGAATCAGAATAGGATATATATACACAAGTGCCAATGGTAATACGCAATCCATAAAGTGTGTGAACCAACAAAATATAAATTATGTGCCAACAATGATTTGAACAGGTCATATAATATCAATTATCATACAATAGCAATTGCAGGGCATCAATCAGATAATTAGTAAGTCAAGGGTAAGCTAAAACACAGTTAATCTTATAAAGCAGGACAAAATTCAACAAACTAAGAACTATGACAATAACTTCACAGCAATGATAGCAAGTGAACAATCAGATCTGAACTTGAAAATATAGCAATAATATTCAAGCAAGCATGCTCATTATCATGATAGTAATTTAGTGTTAGACTGTTGGATTGGTTATAAGACAGTTATTATTGTTAGGATTATGCCCTCGAATGCCAACGAGGATACTTGTATTAGGGCATTTCATTTGTATTATACATTCTTATTCTTATTAAATAGGCATTTATTTTGATGTTCATATAAATCTTGTGATGGCATTATAATTAGTTTTGAATATCATAGTCCATGTGTATTAAGTTAAACCTTCTACTCTTTTGTGGGATAAAAGAGAAGAGCACTAGAAGGGTTTGGTACTTATACACTTAAAATAATAGTTCGCGAAATCGTAGAATCTTTAATTGGGCATTAAAGGTTCGTAAGGATTTGTATGACATATACTTTGACAAAAGAGTAGCTAGTTGAACACTATGGAATAGTGAGAGCATATGTCATAAATACATCATTGGGAATTGGTGTATTCGAATATGACTCGCAACAATCCAATCACATGGATTTTACCTTTCGACAGCTAATGATCGATTGTTGGTTATGATCATACGAGTGGACCTTAGACCAAGTATCATGATCACAATGTACTTGTGACGCCTCAGTCTCGCTACTAGAGTTGTTAGGCCCGGCTCACCTTTTGGTAGGGCCGACTCGGCGCGACTCACGCTCTGACAGTAGCAGCCTGTGAGTGATCACCAAGAAGGAATCTGCTCTCTCAAGTAAACGAGTCAATATCCCTATGCGACTATAAGTATATGAGATTAGAAGACCTTAGCCAAGGCAGACTAAACTAATCGTGGGAAACGAAGGGTAGTTTGGTAATCTCACCCCATTATAGTTATTTTGCATGTAATCGAGTTCAAATGAGTTTGACAATTACCATGGCTCTCACCCTGTCGGGATACAAGGACAAAAGGTTTATACACATATGGTAATCATAATCGGAAAGGTTCGTAATGATCTACTCATTCGTGTTCAATTAGGCTACGACGTGGGACCACTGGGGTCGGGCTAGGTGTCACCCACGCCCTTTGGTATCCTCTCATTGCCAATCGGAACGAACCTAGGAGTCACGCTTAAAGGGATAAAGAATCGGGCCCTCGCTTTTGAGTATGTAGAATTATCAATTTACAATTTCACTCATGGGATGAGTGAAATTGTAAATTGGTCTAGGGCTTTTGTCTTAACTTTAAATTTTGATTTAAATTCGATGGAGTCGAATAGATAATCAAAATTATGAGGACTCAAAGATAAAAGTGGTTTTAGTTACATTAAGACTCATATTTCTAATAGAACTTCTACGGTAATGTTTATCATATTACGAACGTTCATATTTCGAATAGAACTTCATGATTGAATGATGTTTATCATATTTTATGAAGTTCTATAAATATGACTCTCTCCAACTATAGACAAGACTCAATTAATTCTCTAGTGAGAAAAATCCCTCAGCTCTCTTCCCTCTAACCCCTAGCCGCTATTTGGAGAAGTAAGAGGAGATTGTCTCTTAATTCCGGGCAGGATCTAGAGGCGTGGAACTTTCGCTCGGGCGCTAGGAGATCTACTGACAATCGAGATAAGTTCGACGATCAAAAAGAAAGAAAAATCATTAAGAGGTAATTTTCTAGGCCTTTTAATTAAATAAAGATGCTCATTAAAACAATTAGAATATATATCGCAAATATATTATTGCTTCCGCATGCCCTTTTAATGTTATTTGATTTTTGCGATATAACCTACAATTATAGCATGCATAAACAACAATTAAAGACAATGATAATGATTTAAAAGTAATCAAATATCTTGGCCTGAGATTAAGAGTGCTTAACACTGCCTTAACACTGAAGTAGCCCTTTTCGTGCAAATTTAACAGCTTCACTCCAAATGCTAGGATACACTAACTCAAGAAAGACAGCTCCTTCCTTAGCATGTTCGGCGAAGAGTTGTGCTCAAATATAACCCATTAAAAGGAAATGAAGACGAGAAAATAAAAAGATAAGGTAGAGTTTTCACAAGGGCGAAGAATTGAGGACTATGCAGGTTCCAAGATGAGAAGATAGATCGGTGAGCCCTAGACACTTATAGTATATATATATATATACACATGCAAGAAGGCCAGCCAACAGTCATAAAATGGCCCGTTAGATGGAGATCAATGATTATAACCAATTGTGAATGAATGGAAAACGGTGTGCGGTTCTTTACATTTAATAGTCAACCCCTATAAGAAAAAGGATGTATGAAAGTAAACAGTCCTAACACATCCAATGGTCAATATCTATAATGATTAAAGTTTTGGTGTAATTTAGGCTCCTGGCCCCAAAAATTTTCACACAACCATCAATTCACTTGAATGTGCAATTGTTATGAAAATCACAAACAAGTAGCAATACCTGGAGAAATGGCGGTGCTTATTTGCTTAAATGCTGAATAAATATGCCTCACAAGTGGCGTTTTCTTTATAAACCATTCTCCAATTGAGAAAACACCAGCTCCCCAAACCATGATGAGACAAATATACCAACAAGCAATATAAACACAAGTGATGTTGCAAAATCCAACACCTGCAGAATAAAATGATTGAACACTAAACTAAGTTCGGCAAACTTAACTTGGATTTAAGATAGAGATATGTTGACAACAACAAAACACATGAATATCATCATAATTACCAAGACAAGAATCACACTAGCATCAAGAAGGTTTTGGTGAGTTTTGCAGCAAAAAGAGATTTAGCTGAAACTAGAAAACCTATATATCATCCATAAATTCAAAAAAATATGCAATCAATGGAGGTGATGGGTATAACATATGCGTTCATATGACCAATATTTTAGATTTTATTCAGAGTACTATTCATTTCTTCCTTTTCTTTTTATTTATTTATTTGAGAGATATAGCCAAACCATTTTATTAGGAAAATTTCTTGAACCCAAAGTGGAATACTAGCTCTCTATTGTGTAAATGGTCAAAGCACTACTATAGGAAAAGGATCCAATCTCATAAAAAATAAATATGTTGAAAATGGTCATATTGCTTAGATTACATCTATGGGGATATTTGGTTGGTGGCTTATTCACCTTCTCCAACCAAACAACCCATAACATATCTCACCAATCCATTTTTATAAGATTTAATTATTCAAATACATATATTTACTTATTAATTATTAAAAATCAATGCTAATAAAAAAATCTATTACTAATTGAAAATAAATTTTAATTTTAAAATATTTATTTTTTATTAGAATTATTGAGCCAACTATGGTCAGCTTATACAAGAATTATTCCCCGAGACCAATTCCAAAAAAAGATTTTCTTAAACCTACATTTTTTTGGTCTCAAACCAAGCACAATATATATATATATATATCTATATAATAATGATTAAGTGACCACCCGTGGTTTATTATTGAACATTAGTAAAAGATAATGGAAGGAAAGAGACAATGAAAAACACTACTATGAAGAATAATTCTCAAGAAAAGCTACATTGCCTGATCTCTTTACAAAGGCTTATATAGCTGTGTACCATCTACGCAAATCAAATCCTAGAAGGAAAAGAGATGAAATATACAATTATCTAAACATGACACTAATCAAATATTTACTAACCATACATAGCTAACCATATATAGACTAATCATATATAGTCTAATCACAAACTAATATTACAAGATTTCTCATAGTTAGGCACTAAGATCAGATAGTAAATTGAATGGCAATAATATCTACAAAAATAATTTACAAATTGCAACAAAACTGTACCAAATATATGAACTCCAAGATTGGCATATAATGGACTGAAGAAACCATCCACAAACTGGATAAACGACCAGGTAATGAAAAATGTAATAGCCACTGGAAAAAGAACCACACTGCAACAATAATTGTAAAAGGAGAGTTAAGTGTAAAAAATTTAATAATAAAAATACTTCAGCAATATGTTCCCTATGAAAAATGTACCATCCAGTCATAAATTTTCTTGAAATCCAGCTTTGAAGAACAGCAAAGCAAGCCTGGTTAGGAAGAATATGAAAGTCGTGAAATGATCTCACAAAGTGCACACTTAGTCATTTAGCTTGATTATAAAAAGATCAAATACATGATTCATGTTTTTCCCATGGATGTTTGAGAAAAATTAAGCATCTAATATATAGCACCACCACTTACCCATTTTTATACTCATAAGGACACATAATGAATTGATGGTGGCCTGGCACTTTAATAACTAAGAAGGTGTTTAAACATAATATAGCAATATAATTGTTAGTAATTTTTATAAGTGATGAACATTATGTAGTAGAAGATCAAGACTATTAAGGGAGAAAAATTAATGACACTTGTTTGCCAGACAGCTTAGTGAAACCCCCACAATTAACTAATGTTGACAGCACTACCCTACCAAATTAATCAGTGAGAGTGGAAATTCTACAAGATGAACATTAATCATTTCACAACAAGAAGAATCACCTCATTTCCCAGATTGCATATAACAAAAAATTTAGACATCATAAAATTCATGAAAGCAAATTATACGCAATCAATTATTCTTTATACCAACCATTCAGCCCCTCATCCACTCATCTAATCATGAATGAGGAAATAAAGTATTCACTAAATCAGATGATATCACTTATTCCTTGCAAATACTTGATTTCATGTATTAGATTATCACAGATCTCTCTAGCCTTCTGCTTCCTTGGAATTACAAGATTATTAAAATGAATTCAAATAATTATATTGATTTCTTCTAATTTCTCGCACTCCATTCATAAAGTTTTACAAGATTAACATAATCATTTCTCAACAAAAAAGAATTACCAGTTCCTCTGATTGCATATAGCTATAAATTTAAAAGTGATAAAACACAAAAATTCAAATAATACAGATCCTCACTCTATCCTCTAATCAAGAATAACCAAAAATTAAAAAAGTAGCCAATAAATGAGATAGTCCATAAAAATTATCCATTTCAATTGATAGATTATCATGAATCTCACCGACCTTTTATTATTCCCCAAATTACGAGAACGGCAAAACCAATTCCTATGATCATATCAAATCCCTGAAATTTCTTACACTCTATAATCCGAAACGGATCAAACCGATCAACACATAACATAAGATCACAAGCCACAAAAATCCAGTAAAAATCCAAGAGTCCAAATTCAAACTTCCCCAAATTTCACGAATTATACGACAGATAACGAAATTCCAAAAACAGAGGGAGATGAAAGAATCAAGGGAACCGAACCTTGCGGGCAGAGGAATTGGAGGAAGACCTCTCCGGATCCTCTGGATCAGCATCACTATTCAGCGGGATAGATGCGGAGTACTCCGCCATGGCTGCGCCCCCAAGCTTCGCCCCTCAGACCGCGAGCGGGAGAGAAAAACACTGAAGTAGTTGGGTCACTTGGGTGCTGCGCCATTTTATAGGAACTCATCTCTCTGTTCGAACCAGAATCACTGTCCAGACTCTATTAAAAACTCGACACGTGTCCCCAATCACAATAGAAAAAATATAATAACATCACACTTTTATTACACGCCGTAATATAATAAAATGTCAACAGTATTTTCCGATTCCGCAACCGACGAGAGATGACCTATCTGTTAAATGACTCAAATATCCTCCAAATCGTCTCTGGTTGCAGGTTTGCCACCCGGGAACCCGTTAAACACAAAATCGATAAACAGTACTCTCTGTCAATCCAATGTGAGAGCAAGGGTCTTTTTGGTCTATTAATATTAGGCGTTTTACTAAAAATATTCCTATTTTTATTTTAAAAAAAAATTCAAACTTTCAACTCATACAAGTGGTAGCACAGCTGTATTAAAATATTAATTTTATTTATGTACATAAAAATAAAAAAATAAAGTTAGAAAGCAAAAATAAAAAAACAATAAATAAGATTTGATCTTATGACAGAAGATATCAGTATCAAATTGTTTCTATTTTATTTATCCAAATGAATCAAATCAAATAACAACCAACATTCCTTCTTTTTGTTTTTGTGTGTCCTTTTTGTATCAACAGTTCTTTTTATAAATTAAAAAAAATAAATAACAATTTATATGGCCAAACAAGAGAAAGTTCTTGCATGACTGATTCACTGCCCACCATTCGGAGTATAATAAAAAGGATAAAAAACAGAAGCAGAAGAAGATGAAGAAGAAGGAGGATTAGCAGAAGAGGAAGAAGAAGAAGCAGAAGCATTAGTAGAAGAAGATGAAGAAGAAGAAGAAGAAGAAGAAGAAGAAGCATGTTGGTAATGGTCATGAGAATGAGAAGAAGTGAATGAAGAGAGTTGATCCAAAAGAGACGCAGGTGGAGTTCGTTGATAAACTCCAACACCCTGCAAAAGCCTGGAGTATTCAACATAGTCCCTTGATAAGTACTGTTGAGGATGATGAGGTGGAAGTGGAGGATGAGGGGGAGATGGTGGCCGGAGACGAGCTAACTCCGGGAAATTAAGTTTAGCCCGGCTGCCACGGAAGCGGAGAGCAGCCTCATCGTAGGCACGGGCGGCGTCGATAGCGTTGTCGAAGGTGCCGAGCCAAATGCGTGTGGCCTTGTGTGGGTCTCGGATCTCTGCCGCCCATTTGCCCCATGGACGTTGCCTCACTCCTCTGTATCTTCTCCTTGGAAGTTCCTCCTCCTCTGCTTCTTGGTTTGTAGGTGATGGTGATGATTGCATGGGTGGTGGTGGTGGTGGTGGTGGTGATGGTGGTGGTCTCATTGGTTGTGGTGGAGGAGCTGGGAAAGAGCTTTGTTGATGGCTTTGCACTCTTGCTGCATTGTGTATTGATGTTAGTTTATGGAATGGAGAGACATAGATTTTTAGTGTGTTTACTATGGGATTTACTTTTCATGTAATTGTGTAATAAAAGTCTTTTGTGACATTTTACGTGATTTATAAAGATTGGTCATGAATATTTTAAGTATTTGTTGGGTTTTGAAATATTGGAACAATGCCTATATTATAATATTATGAATATCAAATAGGTAGTTTTCATAATGAAAAGGGAAAAAGAATAATATAATATTCATTAAATATATTAAAAAACTGATAAAAGAACAAAGAACGGAAGAGGCGAGAGACAAGTGGTTGTTGTCATCAAGATAAGGGACAGGGATATGTATGAAGATTCAAAAACAATTGGATATTTTCTATGATTACTCTTCTCCAATTTTCTTTTTTTTTTCTTTTAAAGGAAAAAATATCTCCAATTCCAAAACCATGACAGAGATGCATTAATTCTAGCTAATGAACAAAAGTAAAAGAATTCTCAATCAAATGAATTACCTAGCAAAGTTGGAGAAGAAGAAGAAGAAGAAGAGGGTTCACCAAGACAAGTCCCAAACTCATTGAAAGCTCTCTGATATCTAAAATCCATTTCTTTTGATAACTCTTCTTCTCTAAGTCTCTTTAGTCCAACAGAAGTAGAAGATGATGATAAAGAAGAAGAAGAAGAAGAAGTCCCTGTTCTTTGTCCAGCAACAACATGACTTAAAGCTGACACCATTACAGACATTTCTTGAGCCACATGTTCATCAGATAAGACCATCTGATGATGATGATGATGATGATCAACATGAGCCTTCTCTTCTCCTTCATCAGCCATGGGCACCACCTTGAAGCATATATAGCAAAATTAAGAAATTTAACCCTACAGAGACTTGCTTAGTTCTAGAGCAATGAATAATAAATGCATACATATATAAGAAGAAAAAAAGAAAAAGAAAAAAAGAAGCAGGTTATACTTGAGAGCAGCCGCCTTTTGGAGAGCTTTTGAATAAAAAAAGGCTTTTTAGTTCAGGGTTTGAACGTGGGGGTTGGCGAGAGTGCCGGAATGTCGTGGGGTTTATTAGATAGCGAGAGGAAGATTTTGATTTGGCTTCTTATTTTATTTATTTATTTATTTATTTATTTATTTATGTGGGTATGTTGAGGAGTTTTGGTAAAAACGACATTGGAAAAAGTTTGAGGTTTGCAATTGGATCATGTATTTTTTTATGGTTGGTGAGTATGGGACCTTTTTCTTTTATTTTTGCGAATCTTTTTATTATGCTTGTTCAATTCATCTTTCCTTTGTTCGAGAAGGTGGTCATGCGTGACTCAGATGGAAAAAAACAAATATGCTGCGGTTTATTGTATGTATATATATATACATTCATGCATATGCACTACAACAAAACAGGGTATCAGGATGAAAAATCTCATATTTTGAGATTGAAAATGTTTGAATTGAACTTATTCATTAATAAAAAATTAATTTTAATTCGTACGTTCTGACACAAAATCAGAATTCTAACTCTTTCAAATTAGGATATTAATAATGATTGAGTAATGAGAAAGAGTTTTTTTTTTAAAAAAAAAATTTTACCTGAGCTACAAATGGATGAAATTTGAATAAATCCACTAATTACAATAATGAAATAAATCAGAATACATAATAAACAATAGTAATATGTAATAATACTAAATAAAAACTAATAGTTTTTGGATCAATTGGTACTGGGGTTCTTTCGTAAGGCATTTGTTTCGGGAAGGATCCGAGATCGAATCTCATGTCCACGCAAAGTGAGAACATGTAGATCGGCATTGAGTTCTGCTTCCCACACGTGTACAGTGCATGTCTCTGATAGGTGTGTTTATTGTAATTATAAAATAATAATAATAATAATAATACTAATGAGTAAGATAATGAAATTGTTAGAAAAAATTGTTGATTTAATAATGAAATTATGATATATGAGAAATAATGGATATTGTTAATTTGATTTATTTATTACTATTTTATTTATTATTTTGACAGAAGTAGATGGTAAGTAATAAAAAAATATATATAGGACGTTAAGTAAAGAGTGCTGTAGCAATAAATGTGAGAATATTTATATTTATAATCTCATTGGGTTTTTCCCAAAAATAACTTGGATCTAATCCTATAAAGATGAGAAATCTAACCCAGTGGGATGAATAAAATCCTAATGATGTTGAATCTGATCAATATTATTGAATTAGTTACTAGGTCAATTTATGAAAAAACCAAATAAATGAATATGAATATGTTTAATCATAAATTTGTATTATCTTGCCATGAAAATAAATAATTGAGACAATCACTTGATATCCTAGTGGAAGTTACCATGAATAATGGGTGAGTGATGTAAAGTTAAATTCCACATGTCATAGTATTGTATAATACTATGCAACATACGGTAGAAAATTGTAGAAATACTATATCGATATTATTCACATGGTCCCCTGTGAGAAAAGCCGTAACATTTAATGATTGCTAGGCATGGGAGATTTATCATTGTGGGGTTGTAATTATTGATATATCATATTAGGCGCATGTTACAGACTTTAATTATTTCGTATATTAACTCACCCCACATGGTAAATTCCTAAGAGTCGTTCAAAATGCGAATCGATGCACCATCATACATGCCCTCGCCTTTTTGACATCTTTTTGTGGGGCAGCGCTTGTCGTCTTCGTCCAAAATAATAATAATAATAATAATAATAATTATTATTATTATTATTATTATTATTATTATTATTATTATTAAAAAATTTACCGGTATCAATATATAAATAAAATGACGTATAGTAAATATTTGCTTTTTTAAATAACTTTTGAAATGAGTATAGATCAATGATCAACGGCTAACAGTACAAACCATCCCTCAACACCTAACAGTACTAACTATATATATAAATAGAATAAAATTAAAACATGTCTTGTGTTCATGCACCATGTCGTTTGCAACGTTTATTACTTAAAACAGCACATTTAATAATCTTTCCCATAATAATTTATATATTCCTTTTCCATGGTTCATGCACCATGTTATGCATTAGAAATATGTGTTCTTCGCTATAATCTTTTCTTATGTTTATTAAATGAAGTGGCATGCTTCATATGTTTCAGTAAGGTCAAATGGAAAAAGCATGGTAATTTAATTAGAATAAGAAAAGGCCAATGTTCAAAGTTCAAACATGCAAAACAATGGCAACTCTTTTTAACCATCCAAAGAGGTTAGTATTTCTACAAAAGTAAACGATTCATAAGATTAGAGTAAGAGACCAAATCATCCATACGTCACTGGTTGTAATAAATTCAGCTCAAAAGATTAAAATTTTCTCTTTAACTTGTTGTTATAGAATATTTTAAAAAAAAAAAAACCCCCTCCTATAATGAAAAAATGAAAAAATGAAAAAAAAAATTCTCACAATATAAATCTATATATATATATATCTAAAATAATTAATATAACCCTAAAATCATAATATTGGTCAAAATGACGACAGTGTTATTAAACCACTATATACACATACATGATTTTTGACAGGCCAATTTTTTAAAAGCACATGTCTCTTGATTTGTAATTTAAAACAAGATACTGAATACTGTAGATAAAAAAGTATATTACTCTCAATACTAAAGCAAGTCTTTGTCACTTAGATTATTCCTCATAGTATTTTTTTTTATCAAATTAATTTTATTAATCTCTATAGTTCTAGAGCTATTGTATTTATTAAATTGATTTTAAGACAATCAGATAAAAGTAATTGGTTAAATTGGTGATATTTTAATTAGCATTTTACAATATCTAGTTATCCCATTTCTTATTTGTATTTATTTTATTATAGAGTTATTTTAAAATCAGAGTTTTTTTTTAAAAATTAATAAATATAACCCTAAGCCATAACATTGGTAAACATGACAATGGTGCTACTAAATCTATATATATATATATATATATATATATATATATATATATATATGGTTTTTGATCCACTAGTCATAGTTATCGAGTTTGACACAGGCATTGACTCGATTGAGGTTCTAGATTTAGGGTCAATTGGTTCAACCTTCGGGTTATTCAGGTCAATATTGGATTAATAAAAATATTTTAAAATATTATTTTTAAAATTATAAATTATTTTTAATTATATAATGATATATAAAAATATTCATTAATTATTAGTTATCAAATAAATAATTTGATGGAAAAAATAAAAAAACAATTGTTAATCCCTCATTTGGAAGTAGTAGAATTTGATAAACTTATTAGAAAAAAAATCAAAAAATCAAAGGATGAAAAGGCAATTAAAAAAAATATTGCCCCGACCGGGTTATTGAAACACGGCCGATTCACCTGGTTTGACCGGGTCAAAGTGGGTCAAAGTGGGTCAAAGTGGGTCAAAGTATAAACGGTTAACTAGTTTGACCAACGACCTGGTCAGCGTTTAATAACTATACCACTAGTTTCTTAACATAGTGTTTGGATTCAAAAGTCAAAAGAAAGTAAGTGAAGGGAAGGGAGGGAAGAGGAAGGAAAATGAGGGAAAGAAAAGGATGGGTTCAACCCTCGTTTGGATAGACAAATTTTATGGAGGGAAAGGAAAGGAGAGTTCTCTAATAAACATTATTTGGTTACGGAAGGGAAAGAAAAAAAAAAAGATATATAATAATATGATTTACCAATTATACCCTTATTATTAAATAAAAAATTACTTATTTCTATTTAAACACATGCATTATAAATATCTCAAATAAATTCACACTGTAAGTAGATTTTTTTTAATAAATATTAAAAAAATAAATTCTATTATGATAAATTATTCTAAGGATAAATTGAGAAATAAAAAACATAACATAAACAAATAGATAAAAAAAATAAGCAAACAAAAAAAAATACATAAAAACAAAGATTTGTGATGGGTGTCATGTGAATACTTGATTAAAATAAAATTAGATTGAAATAAGTGAAAGAAAAAACTTATGAAGTGGTGTTATATAATTAATTTAAAAAAATTAAGGGTAATAAAGTTTTTTAAAAAATTTTAAAATCTTTACGAGATTCTCCCTCCCCCGGCACCCCAAATCGGGGTGCCAGGAAAAGGGAGATTTCGGAGGGTCAGAGTTAACCCTTCATTTCCCTTCGTTAAATTAAAAATATCAATCCAAATGAGGGAAGGGCCGACTCTAACCCTCCAAAACCCTCAATCCAAACATAGCATAAGAGTCAAAACTCTCTGGACTCTAAACTAATTTAAGACGGGATATTAAAAAACAGTATAAGAGGGTATATTACTCCTAATACCGACACAACTTTTGTCACTTAGACTATTTCCTATTATTAATATATTTTTTGTCAAATTATTTTTTTAATCTCTGTAGATCTAAAGCCATCATATTTATTAAAATAACTTTAAGATGATCAAATCAAACTGATCGGTCAAATTGGTCTTATGGCATCATCTATTTCAATTAATTCTTTATTTTCAAAAAAAGAGGTCTTATATATTTTAAAATTAAACAGTCTAACATAACTGTTAGTGCAACCGCACTATAATTGGCATGATTTGACATATAGTCAAGATGACGTGGCAACTTGTGTGACGTGGCATAATTGATGATATGGCAAGGTATGGTGACATGACAAGGAGTCTTGACTTGGAGGCAAATATCTTTAAGATCTTGGTGAAGTTATTTTTGGCAATGTATTACAACTTGAAAACAAGATCATATCAAGACCATATTCAGGTGATTTGATTGAAAACTAAATATGGATGGAGCTTAATTGAAGAAATACCTATCAATAGTATGAATGAAGGCTAATTGAAGATATGATTTGAAGAATCCTTTATGAGAATGATTGGAGACTATTAAGGGCAAGATTTGAAGGCATGCCTATTGTTGGCATAATTTAGTTGATTGATTGAAGATCTTTCTTGGGAAGATTTGTAGACCAAACTTGGATGAATTGAAGATTAAGTTTGGCAAGTTTCGTGAAGACGCAGAGGGCGTGCGCCCTTGCGAGGGGCTGCGTGATGAGAACCGATGAGGGTAGGCTAGTTCTTGGGCCGATCGGGATCGGGAGATTTGATTGCCTCGACTTTCGGACTAAGCATGACCGGGAGGTTGATAGGGTCTTAAGGTCATCCATAGCGTAGCAGAACTCGGTCGAGTTAGAAGTCGGAGCCCAGTGTTATAATTCATGTTACAACAAGAGTTGCAACCGCTAATTTTGGAAGGTTTTTAAATTAGTAGCCGCGGAGATTATAAAAGAGGTATGTGTTATATTTTGGGACATTGAGGCGTCTATATAAGCTACCTTGCTCAAAGATTGTGGATATCACTTGTGGAGGAGAGTGAGTGAGCATTAAACAATCTTGAGAGGTAGTGATCTTTATTGTTGGGAGAGTGAGTGACAAGTGTTTGTTCTCATCTATTTTCACCTCTTTTAGTGGATTATTTATCTCCGGGCTTAGCCCCTAGACATAGAGCGAGTGGAGCCTTGAGCCCGGGTTACTCAATCTTGTGTGTCTCCTTCTTGCTTGGTTTGTGTGAGTTTTTTTTTTAGTGTTTTTGAGTGTCCTCTAAACCACGAACCACACCGGCGGAACTAACAATAACAAGTGGTCATTCAGCAGTAGCATTGCGAAAACTAATCTTCAAACCAATCCAATGTCACACTTTTCTCATTATATAAATACAAACAAATGAGAATTTTTTTTTATACTAGACAACAAGTAACCTCATTTAAAGTTTAAATCAGTGACAGGTACAGATGCAGAGCGCACTCACAATTTCAACAATACTTTGCCTTCGTTTTGCATAAATTTTGATCTTGAAACCATTTTAAAATAAGAACCTTATGTAAGAAGCTCGATATCAATTATTCAAACAACCGCGGGTAATAAATAAAAATTCAATGTAAACACTCAAGACTATAATATATAAATATGAATAAATATAATAAATAGAAAGAACGAGATTGAGAGGAATCACATCGTTGACCACGCTAACATTCAAAACCAGACATACTAAGTGGACCCGATGATGTGCCGATGGCCCGATGCCCATGGGTTGGGTCCCGTTCAAGGCTACCTACTTTTGTCGTTTAGTCTTCTTTGTCTTTTTCGGTTGACGTGGCAACAAGTCAGTCGCCAACTTTAATACTAGTTAAAGGATAATAGTCATAATACTGACCTTTCATTCAAGTTGTGTTTTGTTTGGCTTGGAATGCCCAACGCCCATATATTGAAAAATTGCACATAATAAAAAAAATAAATAAACACTATAATTTTTATACAAATTTAAAGTCAATGGTTAAGCCACTACGTTGCAATGTAGGGTCATGTATTCAAATCCTATCTAATGTATAGTGATTAAAATTTTATTTTTGCACATAGTAGAAATTTTCTATATAAAATATACTTAAAAAAAGATCTAAAACATAGGAGTGAATTTAAAGCCCAATTTTCAAATCACCAGATAAGGACTTATCAATTGTATACACGGCTTTGACCAATGCGTTGTCGTATTTATAAAAAAAAATCAAAATAATTAAAATCTTTTTAACTAAGTATCAATTTCTTTTATTTTTCTAAAGAATATGGACCATTATCTTTGACTTAAGAAAGAAGCAAGATATCAATTTTTTTTATTGTAAAGATGATCTTGCTCTTTTTTTTTTCACATGTACGAATGATGTTTGTTCCGACAGATACATAAAGTATATATTTTTTTTTATAATTTTGAAATCATTTTTATGAAAAAGATTAACAATAATTTGATTAATAATATAAATAATGTCTAAAAGAATAAAAAGGGGGACCATATATATGATGAGGACTCAGGAGTACTCAAACTTGTGTCACATTGACTAAATTATACATAAAAACATGTGGGCAATCTAAGTGGGTTCAGGATAAATTTAATCCATAAAAAAGGGTTAAGTGGAGTATGAAAGCATGCATTTTAGGAAATTCATCCACCTGATGAGTGTACATGAGCGTAATGCTTGAAAAGAATAACGATGTCTTTTTTTTAGCATGTCTGAAGAGAATATTATGGGAATGGATAATGTTTGAATATTTTATTGTTTCAGATTGAATTTGAACTCGTGTTTCACTTGTTTTGAAGTGAACCAAAGGGGCCTTGTTCTTTTAATTGTTGAGTAATTAATTAATGATGAAAGGCCTCTGTAGTTTTGGTGGCTGAATATTATAGCTTTCTTCTACATTACTTTATTTAAAGGTCAAGCATTTCTAAGGTTTTATTATTTATTTATTTATTTATAAATATTATTATTTTTTAGATATTAGTAATACTCTTTAATAAAATGGAGAATTTTGGGCTTCTTTATGTTGAATTTGGCTCATTAGAAGAGAATTAATGTTTCTAAATCAACTTTAAATTTAATTTTGTGGAGAGTTGAAAAATCAAATAATATTACTTTATGCTTTATTTTATAAACCCACTTACAACCACGGAATTTTTTTATCATGGCTAATGTATAGCTTTATAATCCAAGTTTGATTTTGCTAAGTGTCTTGATCTCCACTACCATGGCCCTCCAATTTGCATCTTTCACTGCTTGTCAAAAATTTCTTAACCACTACTAGTGCTAACAATTGACAAAAAAACAGCATGACGACTGTGGAAACAACTATGATATATAACATAATGCATGGATAGATATGACTTACTGATGATTGGGAGAAGGATCAGGTTGTGTGGCCCACTTTAAAAAAAGTCCCATAGATAAGTTAGAGGTCTTCAAGCTTGTCATCCTCAAGCTTGTGTCATTGCTTTGATCCATTTGAATACTATTGGGCTTGTCCATGTTCATTACATCTTATGTAAATGATCATTCGTTACATCATTAGACCCACTCTCTTCTCGGCCCATTTGTTGCCCTTGGATTCTGGTATTTTATATTTAGTATCCAAAATGTTTTCATGTTACATAGACATCTTCTTTACTTAGCCCATATAGTTCAACTGTTGCAAGCCCAATTTAGTCCGACATTACCTAATTGAGAGAGAGTCCATGTGCATATATGTGGAGGGTAACCCTACCCTATCAGGTAGATTTTTTGAGGTTGTGGATCCTCCGCTGTGTGCAATATTGGTGCTTTCATTGAGAGCAGGTGATGTGGGGGTAGGTGAGGGGTTGACCATGGAGGCTTTCGACTTAATGTCATTGAGTTAAGCGTGTCTAACCTGACGAGAACGTCAGGTCTGATCAGAGGAGCAATGTTGTAAGCCCGGTTTATCTCACATCAACTAATTGAGGGAGAGTCCATGTGCATATATGTGGAGAGCAATCCCACTCTATTAGGCACCATTTTTGAAGTGTGGGTCCCTGTTGTGTGCAAAATCAACTGGGGCTACAGCATTGAGCTTGACCAATGCTGGTCCATTTCCCAAGGTTTCATGCTTAATTGATATTATTGGGAAGAACATATACATTGACCGATCTCCTAAGTACTTGTCCCGCATTACAAGTTCATTCTGTTAGGGAATACAACTATGTATACAGCTGTATATCTATATTTGTATAGCTACCATATTTATATATACCTGTGTATCTATATATACCTTGTACATTGTAGGTTTTGATTAATGAAAATTGGTTAATCTTTTCCTCCTAACATGGTATCAGAGAGGTTCTCCTAAAACCTAATAGCGTGCCTGCACGCGCCCTCGGCCCTTGTGCGCACCGCCCGCCACGCCTGCGCCCACGCGCGTGCTCCCGCCCCAGCTCCAGCCCTCCCAGCGTCCCCGCCGCCAGCGACCTCGGCCCCCGCGGTATTTTCTTCTTGAGCTCTTCTCCCATGCACCTTGTGTTTTGTGCAGGTGCTCCATGGCTTCTGCTCAGGTTTCTTATCTACAAAAGGCGGACGCCATGCTTAATGGCAATAATTATAAAGCATGGTCTTCCACTTTACGTGTACTCCTTCGTGGACTTAATCTTTGGGGTCATGTTGATGGTACCCATCCGCCTCCGGTTTCTTCTACTGCCGTCTCTTCCAGCCCTTCTTCGTCTACAGTTACCAGCGCGTCCTCTTCTCTGTCTGCTGACTTGCTCAAGTGGACTGAGGATGATGCCCGTACCATTGCTATCATCTGTCAGTCCAGTGAACTTCCCATTCGTTTAACTGTTTGTGATCTTTCTACAGCGAAAGCGATTTGGGATCATCTGCGCGCACTCTATCTTCCTTCCAGTTAGGCGTTGCGTTACTTCTTGCTACAGACTCTCACCTCTACCTATCGGTGAGAACTACATCTCGGATTTCTTTGCGAGTGCTTTCGGTGATTTTATGGCGTCGGTGTGATGAGATGACCCCCTCTCCTTCTCCGACATGTGCTCAGTGTCTTGCCATTGCTCAGGATCGTGATTATCTCCGCATTTATGAGTTTCTCATGCATATTTGCCCTGAGTTCGAGGCCGCTCGGGGCTCGATTCTTTACCGAGTTACACCTCAGATGCGCTAGTAATACTCTTGTATATGTGCTTGCTGAGGAGACTCGTCTTCGGTCCTTAGATGTGGTTCCACCACTTGCTACTCCTCACTCGGTTCTACAACCTGCTACTCTTCACTGTGGTATATGTGCTTGCTGAGGATACTCATCTTCGGTTCTTAGATGTGGTTCCACCACCTGCTACTCCTCACTCTGTTCTTGCTGCTCCCCAGCAGAACCCAGTGCCGACCATTGCTCCTTTGATGACATCTCCTGGCCTTAGCGCTCATGTCCGTCCTCTTTCTTAGTCTCAGGAACCAGTTTCTAGTGCACCTCCTCGATGATCAGTTCGGTGTCATTACTGCCATGCTCTTGGCCATGTTCGTACTGAGTGTCGTAAGCTACAGCGGACTCGGTGACGACCTGTGACGCCCTTGCCCCCTCGCCTCATCTCGGGGTGGTCCGTTGTCTGCTGAGCAGTTTCAGCAACTTATTCAGCAACTTTCCAGGAGTCAGATTTCTCTTTCTTTGGCTCCAGTACTCACTCAGGATCGCTCCGACATCTCCACTCACCCATCAGTCGCCTCCGCTCCTACAGGTATTTCTTCATCCTCTTGGTTGCTTGACACTTTGGAGCTTCTTTTCATATGACCTATGATGCTACCCACCTTCACTCTCTTACCCTTTTCTTCCCGATCTTCGTGTCATTATCGCTAATGGTACAACCCTCACGTCCCTAGTCAGTGGTCTCTTACACACCACTCATTTTCATATTCACGATGTTGCCTTTGTACCCTGACTCTCCATGAACCTTATTTCTGCTAGCCAGCTTGCTTCTCTTGGCTATCTTGTTATTTTTGATGAGTTTGGTTGTTGTGTACAGGATTGTCTTACAGGGACCCTCATTGGAGATGGTCATCACCATAGTGGGGTGTATGTACTCGATCATCTTCGTCTTTCGTCCTCTTCTACGTTACCAGCGGCCTCTATTTCTTATTTTTGTACTGTTTATTTCCATCAGTGGCATCATCGGCTTGGCCATCCTAGTGGTTCTCGTATGTCTTCTCTTATTCATTAGGGCGTTTTAGGTCGTGTTTCAGTTGATAATTCTCATTCTTGTTCGGGTTGTAAGCTTGGCAAACAGCTACAGCTCCCATATCCTTCAAGTGTGTCTAGATCTGGTTCTCCGTTTGAATTAGTTCATTCGGATGTTTGGGGTCCTGCCCCATTTGTTTCCAATGGTGGACATCGTTATTATGTTATTTTTGTTGATAATTTCTCCCATTACACTTGGATTTATTTTATGCGTTCTCGTTCCGAGTTTTTAAAAGTTTATATTGATTTCTCTAATATGGTGCACACCCAATTTTCTGCCACCATTCATACTTTCCGTTCCGATTCAGGAGGAGAGTATCTTTCTCATAAGTTTCGTGAGGTTCTTACCTCCCACGGCACTCCTCCTCAGCTCTCTTGTCCTGATGCTCATGCTCAGAATGACACTGCCGAAAGGAAACATCGTCATATTCTTGAGACCGCTCGTACTCTTCTCATTGCCTTCCATGTTCCCCCTCACTTCTGGGCTGAGACTGTCTCTACTGTTGTTTACCTCATCAATCTTCAACCCTCTTCCCTTCTTCAGGGTCGTAGTCCAGGGGAATGTCTTTTCTCCAGCCTACCCCGTTATTCTCATCTTCGTGTGTTTGGTTGTTTGTGTTATGTCCTCCTTATGCCTCGAGAGCGGACTAAACTTTCTGCTCAGTCTGTTCCTTGTGTCTTCCTTGGTTATAGTCCTGAGCACAAAGGCTATAGGTGTTATGATCCTGTTACACGTCGCCTCCGTGTCTGGCGTGATGTCTCTTTTGTTGAGGATCGTCCTTTCTTTGTCCTTTCCTCTTCCTCTTCTTCTCACTCCTCTACTACATCGACCGATATTCAATTTCTCATTGTGTCCTCACCACCTCCACTGTCCCCACCTCCACCTGTATCTCGTCCATCCTCTCCTCAATCTGTTTCACCGTTGACCGCTGACCCTCATGTCAAGATTTCTATTCCCGCCCCTCCTCTTCCTGGGCAGTCACCCCCGATGCCAACGGCTTCCTCTGATGTGTTTCCTGCGAATGATCCCCCTGCACGTCGCTATCCTCTTTGCGATCGTCATCCCCCTGATCGCCTTAATCTTGCCTCTCAACTTCTTGACCTTCCTATTTCTCCCTCCAATGGCCCTCTAGAGCCATCTTCTTACCGAGAGGCTGTCCAAATACCTGAGTGGCAAGTTGCTATGTCTGCTGAGTTGGAGGCGCTCGAGCTCACCTCTATATGGGATTTGGTTCACCTTCCTCCTGGTGATGTTCCCATTACTTGCAAGTGGGTCTATAAAGTCAAGACTCGCGCTGACAGGTCTATAGAGCGGTACAAGGCTCGCCTTATGGTTCGTGGTTTTCAGCAGGAGCAGGGATGTGATTATGATGAGTCTTTTGCTCCCGTAGCTCATATGACTACCATTCAAGCTCTTATTGTTGTACCTGCTGTTCGACTATGGTCCCTTTTTCAGCTTGATGTGAAGAATGTTTTTCTTCACGGCGATCTTCAGCAGGAGGTTTACATGCTTCCTCCCCCTGTCTTTTCTTATCCTTCTGGTTTGGTCTGTTGCCTACGGAAGGCTCTCTATGGTCTCAAACAGGCTCCTCGGGCCTGGTTTGAGCGTTTCAGTTCTGCTGTGGTTGCTGCTGGTTTTCAGCCTAGTCAGCATGATCCCGCTTTGTTTGTACACTCTTCCTCTCATGGTCGGACTTTGTTGTTGCTTTATGTGGATGATATGATCAACATTGGTGATGATCCTGCTCATGTGTATTTTGTCAAGCATCACCTTTAGCAACATTTCCAGATGACTGATCTTGGTCGATTGAGCTATTTTTTGGGCATTGAGGTCATTTCTACTTCTACTGGTTTTTAGTTGTCCCAGCAGCGTTACACATCTGATATTCTTGCACGGGCAGCTCTCTCTAACTCTTGTGTTGTGACCACTCCTATGGAGCTACATCTTCAATTGCGTGCTGATGAGGGGACTCCCTTATCTGATCTGGCACGCTATCGTCACTTGGTTGGGAATCTGGTCTATCTTACCCTCACTCGTCCAGACATTGCCTATGTGGTGCATGTTTTGAGTCAGTTTGTTAGTGCACCTACTTCGGTTCACTATGCCCATCTTTTGAGGCTTTTACGGTATCTTCGGGCGACTCCGTCTCGAGGTCTACTTTTCTCTAAGCACAATTCTCTGGAGCTTCGATCTTATTCTGATGCTACTTAGGCTAGTGATCCGTCTGATCGTCGTTCTGTTACTGGATTTTGTTTGTTCTTGGGCTCTTCTCTCATTGCTTGGAAGTCCAAAAAGCAAACTGGTGTTTCTCGATCTAGCACTGAAGCGGAGCTTCGAGCTATGGCTACTACTGCTGAGGAGATTGTTTGGTTGCGCTGGCCTTTGAATGATCTTGGTGTTGTCTCGCACGCTCCTACTCCTCTACATTGTGACAACACCAGTGCCATTCAGATCACTTTGAATCCAGTCAAACATTCCCTCTCCAAGCATATTGGTGTTGATGCTTTTTTTTTGCGTGATCAGTATAGCAAAGGCATTCTGGCTCCACAGTTTGTTCTCTCTGAGCGTCAGCTGGTGGATCTGTTTACTAAATCTCAGACACGAGCACACCATGACTTTCTCTTGTCCAAACTCTCGATATCTGATCCCCCGTGAGTTTTTTTTGGGGGGGTGTGTGTGTTAAGGAATACAGCTGTGTATACAGCTGTATATCTATATTTGTATAGCTCCATATTTATATATACCTATGTATCTATATATACCTTGTACATTATAGGTTTTGATTAATGAAAATTGGTTAATCTATTCCTCCTAACAGATTCTAGATGGGCTCAATCGCCACAAGTTCATCCAAACTTCCAAGAAATTGGTCCATCTTTTGTCTCTATGCATGGCCTTTCCATCTCACTTACTAAATCAATCCACTCATTAGCATTAATGAAATTTAGTCTCATAAAATAAAATTTCTCTTGACACATAATAATGTTTCTTCAGTATATCATATATCATTTATACTTTTATCCTAAATCACTATCAAACAATAATACACTTCACCCCTCTCTAATCGAATTTATCTTTTAGTCAATTAATTTGGAGGTTTGGCATAACAAAAACAAACCGAACCCTATGCTCTCTCATAACTTGGTGATCTTCTAAGCAGAATCTCATAGGGGTTGAATCTCATAGGGGTTTTCTTCTCTTTTCATTGATTTGATAACGGTTTCATTTGATCATATGACGCTCTTCACAATACTCACAGGTCACTCCAGACTTCTCAACACCTCTTTTTCCCTTTTATCACAAATGCAACAACTTTAGGTTGGGTTTCAAGCCCCCAAAAAATTCAGCGCAATCTAAGCAAGAGAAATTAATACAGTTTATGTTTGGTGCATCATTACTATCAGGACATGAGACTGAGCAACGTAAAATTCTGGATTTAATCTCATTAAGAATTTATATACCCTTGGCCTCCCATTCCTTCTTAATCTCCTTTGATGCCTTAACAAGAAGTACATGTTGATGATGAGATAATGCCTATGAATAGACATCTAACTCCTTCCACAATGTTTGAAGTCTCACATAATAGCTAAACACTAATATTTTACCTTGGTATGTGCCTCTTGAGCTCTATCTCTAACTCATAGATTCTCAAAGTGTTCCCATAGCTATATCAAACTTCTAAGGTCAACTACAAGTGGGCAGCATTAATTGTCAAGGCACACAATCCCCATATCTCAGGTTTTTACACATTTTGAATCCACCCCACCACAAGTGTGTTGTATCTTCTCCACACCACACAATTTAGATTGCTTTCAGTGAGCTACTCAAGTATTCCATCAACAAAACCTTGCTTGTCCTTGGCTTTGAGAAAATTCAGTATGTTATAGACCAAAATAAATAATTTCCTTCATCCAATAAATACAGCAAGAAAACCAGACCTATATGTGATATGCCGATCCGATTATATGTATATATGGAGTTTGGATCACTAATTACAACCCTTTTGGTGTTGTACTTCTCATTTGCCATAGCCGAAATCTCTCAAGTTAAAGACACAGATCACTATATGGATCTTAGACTAGTGCAACATAAATGCCGTATTGTCTTCTTTTCTCTCATCATTTCAAGCTTACAAAATTTATGCTATATTGTTGGCAAATTTAGAACAAAGCAAAGTCAAACCAAATCCTCGATCTAATTACTGATTAAATATAAAGGTAAAATAAAAGAACTTAAAATAATGATAAAATGTTACAAAAATGCACACGAGGTTTTGTTGATGGAGGTTGTTTGTGTGGTCGTTTTTTTTTTTTGGGAAAGAGGAGCGGGGCGAGCACTGAGGCCGGGGACGTGCATGGCCTCGGTGGAACAAAGTGGGGGACGGGTGCCGCTCACGTGGGCTGAAACCACCTGTCACATAACCACTATTCACAACTCCCGAAATGTGCGCCGGTAGGAAATCGAACTCTCACCACTCGGTGAGAGCTCTATCGGCGACCCGTGTACCAATAGACCCCAAGGTCGTTGGCTGTGTGGTCGTTTTTTTTGTTGGGCATTTCCACTCCCTATTTTCGCCCTCGTGTGTGTCCGTCGTTTTGTTTTTCTTCCTTCTTTGTTAGTCGTTGTTTTTGTTAGATGTATTATTGTATTGCATATGTATGTATACATGTATATGTATGTATAGACGTATATGTATATTTATCTTTTTCTATATGTAGACCCAAAGGGTCACTCATGTTTCGTGTTCAGGCATATCGACTTGTTTCACTTTCTCTCTCTTTATCTAACAGTTTTCAACCACGGTTTATGGTTAGGTGTTTTTTTTTTTCTTTTGACTGGTCTCTTACTTATGTTTTTGTTTGTTTTTTTTTAAATGAAATTGTGATTTATTCATTAAAAAAAATTACACTATCTGGCATAGAATTATTTAATTTTTTTTTTATAACTAACTACCCTCAAAAGGATGGTTTTTTGTTATCATATATGAGTTACTAGTCGCATTAAGATTGATGTGCTATATATTAATTGAACTACACTATATATATATATATAATCTAAATTAAATAATTTTTTTTATCAAATAGTTATTCATGAGTCACCGAATAATCCCAAAAGGCTTTCATGGGCTATTAATTGCTTTATAACACACATCTTAAAAATAATGAAGTCATCTGACTTCATCTGGTTTTAGAACTAGAGTATTTTCTGATTTTAATCTATTATATTCAGACACGTATTATATATAATATTATTATTATTTTCTATTGTGAATTGGAGACACATGCCAAGTTTTAAAAGGCTAAAATTAGAGTATACTCTGGTTCCAGAATTGAGTGAGATGACTTAAAAAATAACCAGGGGTTAGATGGAAGTCATATCGCTTGGTTCCAGAACTTAGGTTTCAGAACTAAGCGAAATGAATTCAGGTTAGATGTACTTCTTAAAACAGATGAAAGACCTATACTAGTATAATTAAAATAAAAATCTAAATTTTCAAACCAACATTTAAAATAAGATAAAAGGAAATAAATTAGAAAATCGGGTTAGCAAAACTTAAATTTATGAGTTGTTTATAATATATGTATATATAAATCAAAAGTTGAATTGTATTAATTAATGATATGGATTTATGTTTGAAATGCATTAACATCCTTACAATAATATGAGTGAAATATAAAAGTATATAACCTATCCTCATTTTCTCTTTGCTTCAACTAAGTTTTACAATCACTACCAACATTGTATCATCAATCTCATTCCATTGTATTCAACTGTAAAGCATTTATAGTTTCATTCGAAGGTTAAATGTAATTTTTGTGATATCCCATTTATGACAATGATTATGAGGAGGATTTTAAGGAAAAAGAGGAACTAAATAGCCTCACATGAGAATGCAATAAGTTTTTATAAGACAAAACTATGAAATCTGGTATAAAATAAACTGTAAAACATATATGATTCCATTTTCTTTTTGGTGCGTATACTGCTAAGTTATCGTGTATGTACATATATATTACATGTATAATAAAAAAATAGATATTTCATTTCCTTTTTTTAACTCAAATATCAACAATTTGAATATGCGGCTTGCTCACAATTTTCAATATATATATATATATATATATATATAATTTAATGTTGAATATGTGATGTGTTTTTTAGTGTAACATAAAATAACCAACTTTTAAATTTATTGATATATATATATATGTATATATATATAAAATATTTAATTATAAAAACCTAAGATTGAATTGCAAACCTCACGCCCCAAATTCAAAGTACAAATATTTATTAAGCTTCACGACTCTTGTACATATCTCTGACATATAATCACATCTCTTTAAAAAAACAAAAACAAAAACTAACATAAAATACACTAAAAGCAACAATTCCTTCTTTCACCAAATCTAATGTTATAATTTTTGGGAAAAAAAAAGCCTGTGAATTTCTTTGTGAATGATGAATCACAAATGATAGATTCATCAAGCATATTACATACAACTCAAAGTGAGAAATGCTGAAGCATTGATAGCCTAATTAGCATATAAGAAAAGATCACACTAGTTACACCAACACAATTTATTCCAATACCCAAACTCAACCAACCACAAGTTCTCAACAACAAACTTTACTCAAAACTCAAAAACACTAAACCGAACCAAAAGAAGACAAAAACACCACCAAAAACAAATTACTCAAAAGCCAAGCTCTGAACCACTTCATCATCAACAAGAGACCAAATCCCTTCTTCATCATCATCATCACCACCATCAACCTTCCGGCCATTCCTCACCGAACAATTCTCCCTAATCTCACCTTGCTTCCCAGTCAACACACTCAACTGCCCCATCTTCACCATCGACGCCGCAAACCTCTCAAAAAACAACCTTTCATCACCCGCAAACCTCTTCACAATCTCTCTCGTCCTCGCATCACTGTACAAATCTTGATCCGAAGTGAAAAGCCCCTGCCGGTTCACCAGATCAACATAGTAATTGTTATCGAATGCGTTCGGCGAACGGAGATCGAGCACGGTGGTGTTGGAGGAGGTGGAGGTGGGGCAAGTTGAGTAGAGGTTTTTGGCGAAGGATTGATCCATGGTGGAGTCGCGGGATGGGTAGAGGCGGTTGGAGAAGGAGGAGCAGTGGCCGATGCCGATGGTGTGGCCGCCGGAGAGAGCGACGAGGTCGTCGGCGTTGAGGTTGAGTTTGGAGAGGGCGTTGAGGAGGACGCTGACGTTTGAGGTTGGGGCCGGGAGAGAGGCCAAGGTGGCTTCTCGGGTTGCGAAACTTAGCCCATCGCGGCGGCCCAATGGCACTTTGTAATCCGGCCCACCAGACTGTCAAATAATAAACAACACCATTTACTTAGTTTAGTATTTATTATATACATGTGTATATAATTTATTATTATTATTATTTTTTTTTTTTCAAATTAACATATTAATCAAAAGCTGAGAATAAATATTTGGCCGTGTGCGCTAACATGAAATTTAGATTACAATCCCATATATATATATATATATCCAATTAGTTTAAAAATTGGACAATAATTATCCGAATAAAAATAATATTATATGATATTTTAATTGTTTTTCTAGTAATGAAAACACAAATTTTACCCTTTTTATACCATTCCTTTTCGGATAAATTGATTGTTTAAAATTAAAATTAATAAAAAAAATAGTTATTTTATTAGTTATTATTGAAAAATAATAGCTTAAATTTGTCAGGTATTAATAAAAGTACATATTTTTACTTTTTTTTTTAACCTTCTATTTTAAACCTACACTAAACAATACTATACAAACAAACCCAATAGATCCTTATAAAAAAGATAATAAAAAAAGAAAACAACAATAAAAAACAAAAAAGACACTGCATATATAATAAAACTAATGAATTTTTTACTTGGATTATGTCATTCGGGACATGCTTTAACCATGTACCTGCTTTGTTTTTCCCGCACTTTACTTTATTTATTGTAATTAACTAAATTAAATACACTATATATCAAAAATATATATATATATATATATATAAATTGAAAAATAAAGCTCATGAATGAAAATGAAAAACGTACCAAGAAAACAGAATCCCGGGCAGCGAGAGCAGCAACATCAGCGCATGAGACAACTCGGCCGCATTTCTTATCAATGGCCGCGCGAAGATCGTTGATGGCCTTGAACGCCGACGGCCTTAGCGTCAGGTTCGGCGGTGCATCCTTCTCACTCGGACCACTCGCCGATCCATCCAACAGCACCGAACCATCACATCCCTGCAAACAAACACATACACATATTAATTATCATCAAATATATATATATATATATATATAGTTTAATTATGTGATTTGATGATGATTATTTATTTTTATTTTTTTTGAATGATAAAAAATAAATTTTTAAAAAAGATGAAATTGCCTGAACGAAACAGTCATGGAAGTGGACACGGAGAAGACCAGCAGCAAGGCCAATGTCCTTCTTGAAAGCTTTCTTTAGGTTGTTTCTGATAATGGATTCAAGTTTGGGGCATTTGGAATCATAGAAAGTGAAAGAGAGGCCTTGAGTGATTGGAGGTGGGGCTTGGGATTGTGTGAGTGAAAACTGATGAAGAGAAGAAGAAGAAGAAGAGGATGAATAGAGATAGGGTATTGGTGGAGGAAGCCATTGGTGCTCTTTTTGCTGGGTTTTTATCTTTTTAGTTTATGGTTATTTATAGCTGTTTTTGGGTACATGATGGTGATGAAAATTCAAAGGTTCTGGTCACTATGCTTTTTTTACTTTTAGCTTTTTGTTATTTATATATGTTGTGTTTTTACTGATTAGGGTTTGGGTAGTAGGTACGAAAATTTATCAGTGCTTAGATTCATAGAACATATAGAAAGCCAATTTTTTTTTTTAAAGGAATAATAGGCCACATGTGTCTTTTTTTTATAAATATAAACAGTACAGAACAGTACTAAGGCTCAAATAAAAAGTGTATATACAGTGTAAAAATAATAGAGCGAAATGTATTTTTTTATAAAAAATATAAACAGTACAAAACAGTACTAAAGCCCGAATGTAAAAATATATATACAATATAAAAATAATATAAAAATTCTAAATAAATAGTGTATAAACAGTATGAGAAACAGTATTGCTCGGGAGGGATTTGAACTCAAGATCTCTTTTTTTTATACTTCGGTGTCATATCATTGGCTATCCAATAGTTGACTAGAGAAATAAAATTTAAAAAGTAATTTTTTCTTTAAAATCCTCGTTATAGAACCGGTCTAAAAAAATAACATAGAAGGATTTTTTTAATTAATTAATACTTTAATTTATTTATATTTTTAATTTAAGTGAGTTGAGAATTAAATTCGGTCCTCTAACAAAAATATGAATACCAATAAATTTTGAAATTATTGATGAAAATGATATTTTTAGATAAGAGTAGCAGGAAGACAAGTGACAAAGAAAAAAATTTAAAAATATTTTTATTTATTGCATCTTTATTAAGCATACTGAGATTTATAATAAAAAAAACTTAGTACTAATAAATCATAAAACGGTGAAAATGATAATTTTTTAGATAAGAGAGGACTAAATATCAGAGACTAAGAGAGAATTTTTAAAAGTATTTTTATTTAATTTACTTACGAATCTCATTTTATTTCACCAAACAAACAGAAGAAACCAATCCTCACCTTCTTTTCTAGGAAAGAAGAAGAAGGTGGAACTTTATAAAAAGCTGATGGAAAAGGCACCTCTTATTATGATTTGATATGATGGCCACCAAGGCCTAATATAATTAATTAAGTAAAGGAAATCTTTTCTTTTCTACTTTTTTTTTACTTGTAATATTATATAGATCATTACATATTTATGCAACTATTTAATTAAACCATTATGATTGAGGTTTTCTTATAATTTTGAATATACTTTACTTATTCAAAAGTTAATTGGTTACTATAATACTATCTATCCACAAGTGCCCAAATTTTATCCAAAATCCCAAGGACAACAACTATATCTATCAATCACATAGACAAGAACAGGCCAAAAGCAAAATTCCAATTAATCAATACTCGAAACACAATTAAAACATCAACATCACATACACATCAAATCCAACAATTATCCACTGAATATATTTAGTAAATATTAGAATATTCAATAGCAGCAATACTCAAAAAAAAATTGTTGGCCAAGATCTATGTATATATATATAGGAAGTACTGAACAATTGAATTCTAATTCAATAGTTTTAACAGTGACTCAATCATGTTAAATCCAATTTCCACTAGCATTTAAAAAAAAATTATAAAATCCAAACAGTACTTTATCTAACTCAACTTCTGTTAGCACTTTTATAAAAAAAAATTATAAAAAATCTAATAACAGTCAACTACTTCTTTTAGAGTGTAAGTTTTTGACACTATTGTTGATAATGTTGATACACTAATTTTTTTTTCCTCTCTATTACTAATTTTTTTTTAAATTATAGACATTGACGTATTCTTAATGTGTGTGTATATATACATAAGAAAAAGGAGTTTGCAGACATCCGTTGGTGGGAATTATGCTCCATTATAGAGAGAGACAGTAACAAATAAATTGTGTTGTGTTTTTTTAGTCTGAATTCCTATAGATCTAGTAGAAAATAGGTTTGATAATGATCTAATAGTTCAGATCAAAATACTATATATCATATTTTTTTTTACTATATTATTATTTATAAATACAGTAATACTATTTATCAAAATTTGTTTACTATTGAATTTCAATCCAACAACCTTGTCAATATTCATAGGTTTTTAATGTATATGTTTGTACTTAATAATAGGAAAATTGATGAAGATGATGAATGATATTGAGGGAGGCTTACTAGGATTAGTCATAGCCGCCCACGTGGTCAGACCACGGCACGGTTAATAAACAAAACCAAGCATATCCAAAGCACTAGTGGGTTGGTGAATTTTTGCAAAAAGCCAGGTGGCCAGACCAAAAACACTAACAAGAAGAGCTGAACTTGTTCTCAGACTCTAGAGGCGCTTGGTTGGTCGTCATCGTCTAGAAAGACTGCTTGTCATTTATGACATCGCTCAACAACTCTCACTCGCAAAGCACGTGATTATTGATGACTCTTTGTTCAGATACGAACACTTCATAAATAATAACCGTTGAATACACTATTTGATTTCCTTTAACTAGTTTGGTTAGAAAGATCTTTTAGTTTTTTAAATCAGTAAAAGTAAATCCTAACTCTAATCAATGTTGGGTTTTTTTTTACAAGATGGTTAGATTTGGCCTGGATATTGACTTGATCAAACTTGAAAACAGAAACGATGAGTTTCACTGGATCAAATAACGGTTGAATCAGTATCGATAATAAAATTTTAAAAATATATTATAATAATTAATAATAATAAAAAATAATATAATGTATATTTTAATAATTAAAAACACAATTAATTAAATATGATATTTAAAAATTTAATTTTATATATTTTTCTTGATTTTGAAAATATCTTAAAAACAATTAAATTTAATATTTAAAATTTTAATTTATATAGTACCGTTGATTTCTAAAAAATATAAAAATATTAAAAAAACCTAATAATTCTCTAGAGACTTAAAAATGACGTGCACACGTACACTCGCACTCACTATGGTGTCTTTCTTTCATATCTTGTAACTTTTCTTGGATTAATACTAGTTCTCAAGGGCTTTTTACTATGACCAGCTTCAGCATCATCAGATTGCCCTATGTCTCTTATCTTTTTCCTCATTTTCATCACCATTGCCATCCTTGTTGTCACCATCACTCCCTTGCATTAGCTTCTTCAATTTAACATATTTACTATTGTTATTTATGGCCTCATCTCTCTCATCATCACCCTCTGAATTGTATTCAATAAATGACACATCCACTAGCCTTTCTTTATCATCTTTATTTTACTTCAATATCACCCTAATTGTCTTGCCTCACAACCAATTGCTCAGCATTTTCAGAATCAGAGAGCAAACCTTGTGTCAAGGTCTTCCCATGCTCAACATCTGATGATTCCACTTATATATATATATATATATATATATATATATATATATATATATATATCTGTTGTCCACTTGCTTCTTAATTGGTTAGCTAACCCTAGGCATCATCACATATATGATCTGTAATGTCCCCCTATCAATCTAGTAAAACAATTCCACTACCTTATTTAGATCACAACCTAACTCTTTAGATCTCCTAATAAATTCATCGTTGATCCATTTTCCCGAAAACATATTTCACTTCTCCATCCCTTACTAATGATTATCTATCATAATATTTAATAATTATTAAAATATTCTGCAACTGTTCATGTGAAGATTTATTTTTCAACAATGGCCCCACCTATCTTTGGTTGGCAGAGAGATTAGATGAGTTAATCTAAATCTTAAGCTCCTTAATCTCTCCCTCTTTCTCCTATAAATATAGATGCAAAATGCATCTCTTAGTGTACCAATACAGCTGAAGAAGAGTGGGAGTGAGAGAGAAAGTGGAGGAATTAGTGAAAAGAAAAAAAAAATTAGAGGATTTGTGTTGCTTTTACTACATAAGAGAACAAATTGTTGTTCTCTTTATTAATAGAAAGCTTATAACTCCTATTCTTCACTATAGTAAAATTCTTTTACCTTATATGTGATTTTTACCTTAATTTATTTTGGGGGTTTTTCATATAATATCTTTGTGTCATTTAATTTCAGCATTACTTCTATTATTTTGCTGCAGTTCTGTTATATTCGATTTTACATTTCATAATAATAATGTGCTAATTATAAGTGGCTATGTTGTGCTACAAAGCCAAAAATAAATAAATAAATAAATAAATAAATAAAACAAAGAATAACTAATTAGGCTACTAGAAAGAAATTTTGTACTGCTAGTGATTGGCTATATATATTAAAATGCACTCATTAGGACAAGGAAGCTTAGGCTTTGCAAATATATATATATGATTACCACTTGTTATGCTTTTCTTTAAATAATCAAGTACATCTACACCAACAAGGCATGCCGGTTACCAATAAATTTGCATCTGCTTGGGATGAATTTGAATCGAACTAGGCTTTCATTAACCAATCATTAATTTTGGTGTTCCTTCTTCATTCATTCCCTCCGCTTCACTGATTTATTGAACTACCATCTCAGACCTAAATAGAAGTTCTTAGGGAAGGGAAAGAAAAATTATAAAGGGGGCAAATGCTTTGAATGAAATCCAAACTCTAGCAGGGCAACAATTCCGGTTCCCACTACTTACTAAAAAAAAAGAAGAAAAATAACAAAGAGACAAAGCTCTTCATGTACTACTATGATGGCCACAAATCTAATCACTACCAACACATCCCATAAATAATGCTACCCATTTCATATTCCACATCACTAAACCTATCACACAACTTCAATGAAATCAAATACAAAGCAACGATAACAACATAACGATTAGATTTGTGACAAAGAACACCAACGAACTCCAATTCGTGTAAGTGATTGAGAGTGGCGGGCGATAAGAAGGGTAATGGGCCTAGTGACTACTGGACGAGAGGCCGACAGCAGTGATAGGTTGATCTCATTCTCCCAGGTTGATTGTAATAGCTACAAGGTGGCAAAAGTCGATTGTAATCAAGGGTTATGTCCCAGTCTATTTGGTAAAGATGATGAACAAAAAAACTAAATAGAGTATTCTACCAATAATAAATAATTAAAAAAAAAATATTAAAGACAACGGTTAACCAATCGATTCGGAATTCAACTGGTTTGACTGCCAGTTCAACATATATATTAAAAAATTAGATAAATTATTATTTATTGGACGAAGAACATATATAAATATATAAATTAAGTATCATGAAATGAAAGATGGCATTTGCGCGTAAGAACAACGGCCACGTATCTTGTTCGTTTCAAGCACTCAGCACTCTCCAACGCGTCTCTCCCGCACAAAAAGAAAAATCATCAGTAACCGTTGTTCTTCAAAGAAAAAGCCCTAGACAATGGTGATGGCCAGCCCAAGTTCGCCGGGGCTTGCTTTGCCGTAGCTAGAGGATCGGGAAGAAACTGGCCGTCACTGGACCTGTGGTGACAATAATGGCACTTGTTGTCCCTCTGCTACTCGCCCTCTCCACCGTTGGCCTTGTGTGTGCCGTCCCTGTGTATGTCTACTTGACAGCCTTTGCTGCAACCGAGGGCCATTACATCACTGGTGCCAAACTCTTCCAATGAAGAACTAGTGTAAAGTGAAGCAAGGATTGAGCCTTCGGATATGGTGTATGCGTTCATAGTTAAGTAAAAGGGTAGAACGGTTGATGATGATGATGATGATGATGATGATGATGATGTGAGAGGTGAAAGAGAAGAGAGGTTATTGAGGGATGTGAAACGTGAATCTCTGGTTAAAATCCAGTCAGTCTGGTCGAACCAGTTTACCGGTTCCCGGTCTAAAACTCGTTCATGACTGGTTCAATACCGACCGGTTCAAGCTATATAAGTGAACCGGGCTGATGATCAGTTCATAATTGAACCACTGGTTCAGTCAGGTTTTTAAAACCTTAAGGCATACACAAGTATGTATATATTTATATATATAAAAAATTTATGAAAATGGTAAGAGACTTGATGGATCCATGCCCAAAGTTACCATAAAAGGCTTGTGAATCAAACTGAAACTGAAAGGTCTCCAAGTGAAACCCAAGCATAAGCACATCGGTCTCTGATCTTGTGTATCACTGAAGATGCCAGTTCAACTGCTGGTCTAATCGCTGCTAATTCCCTTTCAAATGGTGCTCGGTCCTTTAATGCAAGCTGATCCAAGCCAGCAACCATAATACAATTAACAATGTTTTGTTTTCCCAAGTTTGTAATAAATGAAAAAAAAAAGTGAAAAATTAGTTACCTTCTCAAGGAACTGCTTAGAATCCAGAATGTAGCAGAAATAGGAAAATTGTTTGTATAGATCAGCTTCAGTGTACTGTTGGATGGGTGAAACAAGCCAATATCTTTTTAGTTTAGACTCTTATGTCAAAAGCATGCAATCTAATATTTAATGAATAAAAGCGTGGGTGGTTTAGAAAAGAACCTGTCTAATGAGATGGCCGTTGCAGCGAGGGTAGTTTGGGCAAACAGTCCCTCTTTCTGCATCACCTATTACACGTAAATTTATACTGCGAGTGGTGTACTTGCACAGTTCATCATCACACTGTTACATGAGCAGAAGCATTATAACTCATGCAAGATTATGGAAAAAAATAAGTATTGGGCGTAACTAAAGTAAGTACTCACTATCATTAAGCCTTTATAATACAAGGATGTGAAACCATCAGCTTGCCTTTTGACCTACAACAATAGAGAATGGTAAATTTCAGGTTCAAGGGATGTAGAGATGATATCTCTGTGCTAGAGATGATATGGTCTTAGTAACAAGCAGCGAAACTCTTCACCTGGTTGGCAATCATGGCAGGAGATAATCTACAATTATCACCCGCGCATCTCGGGCAACGCATTGTTCGCCAGAAGTTCAGCGGCTCATTTTCTGATTGTGCCTCTGATTGGTTTCTATTGTTTGAAGTAGATAGTAAACTGGATACTGGGGGGCAGTCAAAAGAGCTTGAGCAACTGGGGCATGATAACCTAAGAGGCACACACCCAGAATACCTACATATTTAATAAAACTAATTAAAGTGGAGTTCAAGACATATTCATATGCAGTCTGACTCTAAGACTAATTCCCCTATTTTTTCCCCCTGGATTTACCTCTCACCATCATCCAACACAGAAAGCAATGCGGCAGGACCTTCGCCAGCAGATTCAGAAGCATTGTAATGGTACTTCAGCATCAAAACCAGAATGTCAGTAAACCAAAGGCAAAATAGAGAAAATAAATGTAGTTCATTGTTCAAGTTTACCTTGGATGAATCTAGCCCAAGACAATCAGCTAAACGTGCTGGGCTAGTGCCTTGAATGGAAGCACATAAACGTGATACCACAGGATGAATCTGCGACATACCAACATTTGATCAATAAAAGTAAATAGAGGCTGTTAAGTAAAAATTTGTTCACACGAGAGAAACCTGCTGTGATAAGTAATAGTTGATGTCAATTATCCAATTGCTACCATCTCTTTTTAATTCATCAGGATGTCTAGCCCTTTGAGCTATCCCAGTGGAGGAACCAGAATTCGTTTCCTGACCAACAAAATAGTAAAAAAAGAGGCCTAAGAATAGAAAATGCCTCACAGCAGCAAATAATTTTTTTCTTATACAGTAAGAAGGTTGATTGATCATCCCCAGTTAGTCAAGTTATCAAATTTTTATGCTGGAATCGTGACACCAAGATTTGTGAAGACAAATACCTGCTGACAGCAGATAACATAAGGAACTGTATCACCAGCAGAGCCACCAGGATAACCATTTTGCTTTAATCTAAGGGCGACCTAACAAACAGTTAAAAGCATGAAAGTTGGTAAATGTGGATAAATCGAAGGGTGTGTCCCCCAGAAGTTATTTGCTTGGCGAGAGATGTAGGACCTGAACATGAGGTTGGTTTTTTGCATCGGGATAGTCCTCTGGTGGTTTTGTTAATGTCTTCCAGATAACATATTTTTCAAGCTCTATTTCACCATTTCTCATCTGTTCTTGTACCTGAAGGGCATAAGAAAGTACCCCAATCATGACAATGCTGGCAATGGTTTAGATGTGTATATCAAATTCCGAATGGGAATAAACATAATCACTAATCATAAAAATTTTACATACACTCAAAAGCCAAACAGCAGAAAAGATTTTGTGTTGCCTATGGAACAATACAGAAATAACAAATACAAGAAGATCCAATGTTATTCTTGTATAAATTTGATGAAATATTACCTTCATAAGAGAACTATGAATCGACTCAACAACATCTTCACAGGACCTGCATAATAAGAAGAAAAGTATACAAAATAAATATCAATAGTACTAACAAAGATAATTACATGCTGGATATTCTCAGCTGGCATAGCCATAGCACTTGCCAGAAAAGCCATAGCCCTAGCCAGAAAAGTGATCTGCATATATACCTTTCAGATAATATCTGATTGAGGCAAAAGTTTCCCATGTCTCTTGATAGGTCACTCCAGTCTCGTCGAACCATATCAACACCCTTGCGTTCTATAACCTGCTTTATGTTTGATATACTCAGACAAATAAAAGAACAATCCTCTAAAATGATACACAATGAATATTATAACTCCAACCTCATAGGGAACCCCATTCTTAAATTGAACTTTCACAGCAGCATATTTCTTCTTCTTGAGAAGAAGCATTCTCTTATACACACCATCAAGGTCAATCTCCAAGCAACCATATTTCTTGTTGACCTGGATGAAAAACAGATTTACTTAACATGTTCAAGTTCTGAAATGTGAATCATGCATTGAAAAAAAGCACAACATAATGTTGTATGACAAAAAAGTATTATAGTCATTCATTTTCCATTCATGAAACATTAAAAAGCAAAAAGAGTCTAATAAGGCTCACCTCTTGAATGACTTTCGTGACAATTGTCTTGGCTTTGTTTATGTCATCTAGTCCAGTGTAGATCATAATAGAGTCCGTATCCCCATAAATTACCTGTGTGGCAACCAATAAATGCCCAAGCTAGTTAGACAGATGAGCTGTATATAAAAACTTTAAATATGTAGGTTTTACAGGCCCTTGATGTACAACTATTCCATGCTCTTAAGAAGTGTACTAGCAAACAAGCATAAGCATTTAGCGATGTATATAGTTACTTCACACTCAGCATGCAATCTCCCTCAGTTGCACCCATGACGAAGAAAAAAAAGCTACTGGGTTTTGACAAACAATAAACACACATCAGATGATACCTAAAGCACAAGGAAACACAGATTCATGAGGCTGAAAATGCAATTAGTTGTGTTTCACATGGAATGAAAATAGGCTAAACAAACTAAATGATCAGCATATATCGTAAAAATAGAGTATACAACCAAAAATTTATACAGTTCATCTATAGTCTCATGGCAATTTTTTTATGCAAAGATTTTTATTTAGTTTTCAAATTCCAAACATCAAAATTAACTGACCATCTCCACATGCAAAGGTCATCTACTGTAGACATCACAAAGTGATTCAAGCAATATTGTTATTGATTAACAGCAGTGCAATGCCCCATATTAATAGTATAGTCAACAAGCCATGTGCACCACACGAGATGCCATATGATGAAATGCCATTGTACATAAATTTTCCAGGATCATCAATCTCGGGGGGCAAAGGATACCTCCAAGTTCAAGTGGTTTTGAACTACATCCACAGTACTTTGCAGGATCTCTCTTCCCTGCAAAATACACACACAACAATCAACATTTACCTTGAATTATCGTTCTACCTAATATTTTTGTGTAATGTTTACATATAGTAATGCTCTTACTTTAAGGGTTATGAGCTCTGCAAGTGGTTTCGCATAAAAATCTTGAATTTGAAAAAGCCCAAGCAACCATACATGCTGGAACAAGTTGGTCAAACAAAGCCCAGAATTCAGATAAAAATAGAGAAGAAAAAATTAGAGGCATTGAGGAACCATAAGTATAGGTCTAAACCTGTTTGCTGTAAGCTTTAAAGCTTGTTGCTGAATATCAAGTTGTTGTGCTTTAAGCCCAGAAGCATTCCTGAGCCATGACTTGACCATTTTTCTTCTTTCAACCAACTTTTTTAACAACTGAAGGATCAATTGTGTTAGATGATATTACAAACCAAATCATGAAAGCGTTCTTTACAGCAAGTTAGACAAATCTCCACAATTTTAAAATCATCTATAAGTAAAGCCTTCAATTGCAGCTTTAAGTGTTTATTCCAACACTTATTAGTGCATCATCGATGCAGTCATGTAAAAAGATTTTTGATTTATCTAAGAATCAGTGTCTATTGATCAGTAGTGAAGTAAAACTTGCAATAACTTTATCAAAAAACCACCCAATTATAGTAATTGAGCCCTCCAACTTCAATTGGGATGGTGCAATGCAGTTTCAATCAATCTCAATCAAATGCAAGGAAGATGGATTTAGTTTCCAACAATGATTTGAATAAGAAAAATCATCCAGGTCTTCCAAAAACAGGAACCTCTAAAAATGAAGTTTACTAAAGATAATACCTCGGGTAGAACCCCGACAGGTATTAAAGATGGCAGATTGGTGGCCACACCGTCAGGAGAAACGCTCAACTGTAGTAAAAGCAAATGTTGAATTCCTGGCAAATGTTCCAAGATATCATAGTCAGAGGTTGCATTCATAAAAAGCTATAACTGGGAAAGAATATAGTATGTAAAGCCAAGAGCAAGAAATATATTATGAAACAGTGGTAGCAACTCAGTCATGAAGAAGATAAATTACCTGAATGATAGAAGGGTACAGGCTGTTGAAGTCTAAAAGCAATACATATTTGTCATGTAAACCCTTTTTTGGTTCCAATACCAACCCACCAGAGTAAGCAGGACCTTTTTTTCCTTTTCCTTGCTCAATATCTCCATCCTCTAGGGGAATAGTATCAACATTTAAATTGTCATTATCATCACCCTCTGTTCCAGCACTAATTCTGCGTTTTGTTGTATGCATCTCTTTACTTCGGCCAGAATTCTTATCCGGGACCATGTACTTTTTTGCATGAAAAGAGTGCAACAAAAGGTACTCAACCCTTTGTGCTCTAGCACCCTTTAGAACAAAGCGGAGTACAATTACATTTTCTGCAAAAGCTACACAAGAGATCAAGCTCAAAGTAAGTATATGATTTACCTGGAGAGTTTTCCCCCAAAGGTTGCCACTAATATTGGTAAGCTGCCGGGTGAGGGGAAGAACACTCAGATGAAACATAAGTTCAAGAGACAGCCGGGCATCATTCAGTCCATAGTCAACCTAGTCCATTTATTGATATCATCATTCAGCTAAATTTGCAAAGAAAAAATTGGTCTTTTCGAAGGCAAGCAGAATGTACAAGTTCCAATTTTAGTAAGGTTGAAAGATAGACGAAATCTCATGTCATGTATCACATACTAGTTCAAGAAGGGTGCTTGACATTTGGAACATAGCTGGAATATCATGAGGGAGCAATCTCTTTCCTCTCTTTTTCAGCTGTGTCTTTTGCAAGTTGTGTCAAAGAATAGCTCACCTAGAATTAGTAACAGGGTATTAGAACATGATGCCTTGAGAATATCAAGTCCTGAAAGCATACAAGAAATCTTTTAGACCAAAAGCTAGCATACCTCCCTTAACAAATCCCGTGAGCACACATAGGTATCACATAAGAGCCGACCTGCAATGCAAGACATGATACCTGGACTTGCCCCAGATCCATAAAGGGAATTTCCTTTGGTGAGTTTGGGCATAACAGAGCGCTTCAAACGACCAATCTTAGACCACATAGCACTGGGCACCTTGCAAAACTGCAATAACAAATATGACAATGTATTTTATCAGCTAGATCAACCAATAAAAAAATAATAATACAAGTCATGAATAGACCTTATCTATAGGGCATTAAGCTAAAATGAATGAATGATAGCATTAGTAGCAAAATCTTGGATGCAACGAAATGTCTTAAAGTGAAACACAATATCAGTCAAGAATAAAAACAAAAGCATGAGACAAACCTGTGCTCGGTGTAGAAGTAAATCAAGATCAAAACCAGAAATGTTGTGCCCAACAAGAACATCGCAATCCAATTTGTGCAACTCAATCATCAAGCGATTTAACAAGGCCCTTTCACTGCAGAAGATAGATCACCAATTTCAATGAACGCAAGCCATTGGAACAGATATTCTGATGTTAAAAACATAGGTAACAATATTGATTGTTTAATACAATATACGCCAGTATCGTGCCTGCTTTCCAGTGCCAGCACATTAGACCCAGCATTTGAATTTCGACTAGCAGCTTCTTTTGCAAGGCCCACTGGAAAAATGCCTCCTCCAAGCTTGCGGACAACAGTAAAACTGCTGAGCATGCCCGGTCTCTCTAATTCCTTAGCTGAAATTGGGCTATCAATCTGCATTTTGCATAAGCATATTAATTAATTAAACAAGAATATTAGAGGAGCATCACTGCACCAAATATAAACCCAAGCTTATACATTCCTCACTCAATTATCCATATGAAGCAAAACAATCATAAACAAGAAGTTACTCCCTCCATTTCTATTTATTAGTCGTGGTTAACCGAATCTCACGTACCAAGAAACTCAGTTATTTCACAAAATTTTATAAAAAATTAGATATCTTTCCAAAATTATCCATAATTTGTATCTTTACATTTCTTTCATATTTAACTCTAACAAGAGAGTTGAATAGAGTGTTAAGGGTAATTTTGGAAAAAAATAATCATAATAAATGCTTCTTGATGTTAAAAAATGATAGATAAAAAACATGAATTTGTGATAGATAAAAAGGAACGGAGGGAGTATCTTTTTATATAACTGGCAGGTTTCACTTGCTCCCACAATTCCCACAACTGGCATGCCCTCAATAGGTGCTTTTCTACTTTTACCCACAAGCTGTGGCATTTGACCAATGAGGGAGATGGCATTATTGAAATGAATAATATTGACTAATTACCAACAATAAATTTTCAAACAGCATGACAAAATGGTAATAAAAAATTTTAAGAGAGGAGTAATTCTCTGAAATACCAGTCAGCCAAATAAAGAATTTCAAAAGAGCAGCAAATACCTTTGCCTTGTGACAACAGATAATGGAAGCAGACACTATTTCATTTGCTGTATGCCTCTCCCCAATAATGGTTTTCAAATTTATTGCCGCAACAATTACAGGAGGTATTTCTAGAGCAGCCTTTGAAGCAGAAACACGCAAGTCCTTGGGACAATCAACCACTACTTCATATTTGCACCAGCTGACCTGATATTGGACAAAAAGCAGTGGGATTTTTACCAAAACCAATAGAGGTACATCTTTGTTGTGATAATGAGACAAAAAAGAATCCCATAAGGATAAGCTATGTTTGTGAGCTCAGTCCAGTGATGTAGTTGAAAAAACATACCCTTTGAGAAGCTGGACAGCATGCAAATCTTGAAATCCACAGCCAAGAGGGCCCTTGGATTTTCCTTTTAATCAAAAACAATTCCAGAGCACTGTACCACAAATTTACAAGAAATTAATTCTCATGAAAAATGTAAGCCAAACACCAAACCATGTGGTGCGCCTGTTTTTCGGAATTTATTGAAAATAATACTGTTTGAGTAGCTTAAGCTCCTCAAAGAGATTCATATCATGTCAGTCAGGCCCAACATAACTGATGTGTAATAATTGTGAAGCATATACTCACTTTGCAGATGGGTGCAATCCAGTGCAAAAGAATTGCAAGCTAAATTGAGTATTAGCGGCCCAAAAACTGAGCATTGAAAAACACAAGTAAAATATATCTATATAATATTGCTCGAATCTCTTATATATACGATCTACACAAAAGCATATGCTAATTAAAATGGCCTTTAGAAAATGAGAAGTTGATATAAGGAAATATGAATATAAGATTCAAGCAAGCTTGTGCATTAGTTGATTGATCCCTAAAGGTAACAAAAACCAATAAACCATGAGTTAATTTGATAATATGCCGGCTTGCTTGGGAGTTTGTCAAAAAAGAAAGATTGTGATTCATGTCCAATCTAGGTCAAGCATGCGTATCTAGTGTTACAAGATGACTAATCCTAAGTGGAGTCATTGCCAAAATCTGGCAACAATAAGTGCATTAACTGACTTTACCTGGAGTTCGTACCTAATAGTGCAAGGAAATGTTCTCCTCTCAAGTCTGTTGGCAATGGTGGATCCTGCAATCAACATACCACGTGGTGATGCACATTTCTAAGAGAATGATTTCATAAGATGCACTACAGAAGAAAAAAAAAACAAGATGACCATGGTTATTCTAGACTAATATTTGGTATCTCCCACTTCGTCTATTGTTTTAGATAGAACATGGTTCGAGGACAAAATATCACGCAGGAGGCCGCCAGTCTCTTTGAGAAATAACATTCAGAAATTTGACTATATAAAAGCATGAACAATGACATAACATTCTGCCTGTCTAATTAAAGGGCTGAATTCAAGTGCCACAGTGACATCTCATACACAGTAGAAAAATTAGCAGCTTTTGAGCAAAGAAACCAGCAAGAATTGAAAAGTCATTTAAACCAAAGAGAAATCAATATTACTGGCTAAGCTAGAGTTCCATCATGGTTGCTAATTAGCCTACAGTGACGGATGTTGGACAGATTCTATGATGAGCAGTATGTTCTGCTACCTAGTAAGCATTCCATTTACGTAACCTTAAAGTATGACAGATCTAACAAATGTTGTGATATAAGTAACAAATTAATAAAATCTCACAAATTTATGAGGCTTCTTCTCACACATTAGTTAAAAACTTAGCATACAAAAAAAGAAGGAAAGAAGGCATATGCAGATCAAATGAAATGAATGTAATCCATCACAACACAGAGAACAAAAACTATGTAAGAAACATACTATTTCTATCACTAAGAGGAGACCAATACATCTAGAATTAATCAAATACACAAGCAGCCCTTGCACAGAAACTGAAATACCTTGAATGGATAATTGATCTTGAGAACATATTGTTCGCCTCTAGGTATATCGGCACGTTCAAAAGCATAGTTTCGCTGAAATCAAACAATAATGAAAATATTGATGGCAATATAGAACCATATTGATTAAAATAACATGTGAGGAAAAAGCTCTTCCAGAAATGACATAATAACCGCAAATCTACACCCCGTGAGTCACAACCAACCTTGACTGGCATCATACTAAAATTGGATACATTGAGAGCCAGTAATCTGTTAGTTAATTCACTCTTTAATCCTGCTGCCATCTCCTGATTAAGAAAAAAAGATACATCAGGATGAATGATACTCACTGAAAAACAGAAAAAAAGTACTCAATAATCATCAGAGAATAAGCACAGATTGAGAAACACAAATTTACTTGCAAAGCTGTGTGAAAATCTGATGGTGAAGCCTTGGAATTGGCAATATTCTCCTCAAATTCCATTATCCTGCCACCTGGAAATACAGCTCCATTCGGAACAGCATAAACACATCTTTGCATATTTTTTACAACCACACAACAACTTTGATATGCATTGCCCTCCTTGACCTAATCACCATGTACATTTCCCAAGTTCAAAGTTCTTTCCACAGAAAAATGTAAAAATGGTTCACAAATTAATGAAGTATTTTTCTATTATCGCAAAACAAAAAGTATCATTATCAGTTACACAATGCATGGTATAACAAGCGAAATTTCAGATTGTTATGCATGTGTAGGCTATAAACTAACAATACATTGCTCCAGAGAGCAAAATGGGAAGAATTTAATCAATTAGATGATACAAAATTAAACTAAAAAAGTATATAATTTTGTCGTCTGTAGAGAGCCATCAGAGGCTGTATCATTAACAACTAAATGATGATGCCAATCATGAAGAAAGCTTTTCACTGCCTAATTCAAGCTAGGAATAGTTCACCAAAAGCACCAAAATTCAGCTTTAAGGGTTAAAAAGTGTAATCGAACTAGCATAGGCAACGCACCTTTCCAAACAAGTACAAGGTGCCTGCGTTAGCACCAAAAGACTCCTCGTGTGCGTCAATTATATAAAAAGGGAGTGACCCATCTGAATCTAACACTAACTCTGTTTTATCATCAATCGAAGCATTAGCAAGATTCACTCCGCCAAGACCAACAATCGCATCATTGCAGGTTGCTCCGCATCCAGCAGTTGTTCTCAGCATAACATCATCTCCTTCCACCTTAATCTTTGCATTGACTGAGAACCCATTCTCACTCTTGGCAGCCTCCACTTCTATTTCTTCATTGGCATCCTTCATCTCAGTCACATTGCCCTTACTCTTTGAATCAAAATTTGGATCCATAACATCTTCTTCAGTTACTATCTCCATTGGGTCATCCTTCCCATGATCAGAAATATCATTCTCCGGCAAACTACTTTTCACAGAAACTGTTTCTAATTTAGCATCCGAAGAATCAATCGCATTCATTTGATATGCAGGGTTCAGTGGCAACTCATTGCTGTTTTGAGCTGGTGTAAAGGAGCCTCGAGGACCAAGCATGCGTGAGATTGAGCCCCTCCGCCTCCACTCCTCTCGATCCTTCTCATCTGGTGCAAACTCTGCAAGCACATCATCCACAATGCTGTCCGTCGACAAACCAGTGCCCTTAGTCCTCTCGTTCTTCTTGAAAACCGAGGAGGTGAACATTGATGACAGTCTCTGCTTCCCCATCAAAGCGGCGGCCGCCGAAAGAGATGATGGCTGAGTTTTCTTCGGTGCGGGTTCCTTCTTAGGGTTCCTCTTCTTCCGAGGCTTCTCCAATCCATCATTAGAGGTTGGATACTCCTCATCGGACGAGAAGGAGTGAGAAGGGTGAGACCAATCCTCCTCCTGGCCCTCGTCAACATATCCCAGCCCATCATCATCAACGATGAAGTCACGGGTCTCCTCCCGGCGGCGCGCCACCAGGGCAGCGTACTCCTCCTCTTCGACCGTATCGTATATCGGTTCTTCCACCTTGATCTGGTAGCCAGCGGCGGCGCCGGATGGATCCGAGCGGCGTGCTCCACCACGGATGGCCTTGAGGCGCTCCAACGCTTCGGCCCGGGCCTTCGCCTCTGGGCCTCGGTTTCGCGTCCGGCGACCGGATGCCGTGGCCTCCTCCATCACTCTCTTCCCTGATCTCTCGATGAATGTCAGAGCTCGAACAATGAAGAAAGCTGAGCGATTTGGAAACCCTAGGGCCCAATAGGGCGGGAAAATAGAGAAGGTTTCCCGCCAAAAGGCAAAATATGCGTGAGACCAGGAAGGACAAAGGGCTTACATAAAATATAATAAGTCCGCGCCATCCCTCTTTCTATGGTATGCAAGTATGACATTGATTTGTGCAGTATTTTGTTGAACTTTTTTATATAATTCTTAAAATTAGAGATAGGCATTTTTTTTTTTACATAAACAATGATATTTTTATCCAATAAATTTTTTTAAATAAATTTTCCAATAATATAGATATTAAGTTGGCATTTACTTAGTAGCCACATCATTCTTTCTATATTAAAAAAAACATAATTTTTTTTACTATTTAAATCTTAAATTTAAAATTTTAACCACTGATAAACAGAAAACTCCCTCCGGATTTGTGATTTACTGTTTAGGTTTAGGGCATAAGATTTAGGGTTTAGGACTTAAGATTTAAGGTTTAGGGTTTAGTATTTATTATTTAAGGTTTAAGTTTATAGATTTTATGTATAGATTTTGTAGTATTTAGGTTTAAGATTTTAGATATGATTTTATAATTTTTTTTAAAAAGATTAAGAATTTAAGAATTTTTAAGGTTTAAATTTGAAGATTATATAAAAAATAATGATTTGGATTCCACGTCATTTGGGAAACCTATACGGAAATTCTATTCGGTAAATATAGCATCGTTTTTTGTATGGTTGGTTAGTAACTCAGTATCTCATATATATATATATATATATTACATGATAAAGCTATTCTTATTGAAAAAGCTTTTTCTTTATTGGTATTTTCTGTAAATATTTCTTGTATTAGTGCCTAGCAATTCTGTGTTTGAATGAGTTAATGTAACTGCTTTCAAGAAAATACCAAATTTGTGATATTTTTTACTGTTTATTATTTTTTTTAAAAAAGATAATCCAAAATCAACATCGTAAAGAATTCTAAATTATGCACTATAAAAATGGTTTCTCAAAATAAATGAAAGAGGTATTTGCATGTAGGCCCTCACAATACTTGTAATTGAAAATGCATCCCTATATATTATTATTATTGTTGTTGCTGCTGCATATATATATATATATAATTCAAGA
>NC_052474.1:18757520-18775283 GCF_009730915.1 Dioscorea cayenensis subsp. rotundata
ATTTAATCTCAAAATTTCTAAAAGATAATATTCTCACCTTTTATAGGTTTCTAATCAACCAAGGGATTGGAAAATCAACTCATTCCTTTGGTTTATGTGGAATAATAAAATCTTTATTTTAGATAATCTCTTCACCAGGAAATGTAATATGTTTCCTACAACTACTTGTTTTCTATGTTACAACGAGGTTGAAACGGTGGATCACTTGTTTTTTAGTTATAGCGTTGCTACTTCCACTTGGTATCGCTTCATGCAGGTGATAGGTTTTGGCAAAGTTTCGACCCCTAGGTCTGATCTTAGGGAGGGTTAGGTTAAGGACCTGGGTCCCTAACACCATTTATCTTGCACTCTCTTAGCAAGAACTATCATTTGGCAAATTTGACTTGGAAGAAATGCTTGCATTTTTCAGTGTGCTTCTTTGTTTGTGTCTTTCATTTTCTTGAAAATTTGCTTCATGTTTCTTTCTTGGATCGATGCAGCTCCTGTTGGCAAAAGACAAAAACTAGAGGAAGCTTCTTCAATTATCAGGCATTGTATAAAGTCCTCATGTTCCTCTTTGCACGTAGAGCGAACCGTGTTGATGGTTATGAGGACTTCACCGGCTAGTTTGCGTTTCTTAATCTGCATATGGATCCATTAGTTGCCTTTCGTCTTCTCATAGATCTTTTGGTTTTTTGTTTGTTGGCACTATCTACGTGTCCTATGATCCTGTTTTGGTGTTGTTGTCGTTTTCTCGTTTTTTACTATTTCCTGTGGTTCCAGTTGTTGTCTTTGTTGTTTCATTTAGTTGTTGTTTGTTTTCTGTTATCGTCTTTTGTTTCATTTGTGGTTCCATCGTAAAACCGGAACCAGAACTAGGTTTGGTTCTGGTTTCAAAATTTGAAAACCTTGAAACCGGCGGTTGAACCGATGGTTCAACCAAAGGTTCAAAATGAAGGTTCTGAACCTCTGGTTCAAGTTAAATCAAAATATCATATATATATATATATATATATATATATATATATATATATAACATTATATAAATAATGTCATGAATGATTAGGTTTTTATTTTATTAATATCATTAATTAGTAATTAATTAAGTAATTACATGTTTAAAGATATTTTAAATAAATAATTAAAGATATTAACCACATTGGTTATTGATTAGGTTTGATTCTGAACACTTGATTAGTCGATTAGGTTGTCTGATTCATGACATTCATCCGACTTATATGTACTGTGTCATACCAAACTTTATCACTCATGCAAGAAGATAAGTTATAATTAATTAATTATGCCACAAATTATTAGTAATAAATTAAATGTGGATTTATTAAAACAATTTAATTAATGAGTACTTAAAAGTTAAAAGAGCCTTAATAGAGATCAATCTCAATTTTTAATACTAATTGAATTGCTTGTTTACATTGTCTTTGAAATATTATGATTAAGAGCATTTATAAGAAACCAAACTTTGTGGCCTTGAGTCATAGCATGTTAGACATTTGGAAGGAGACGTATTAACTATTAAGTATTAACAATATAAATGATTGGAGGGTAGAGAACTTAATATGATATATATAACTAGTTTGTTTTTGTGATTTATCACTTATCAAATTAATATATATGAGTGAGCAAATTTAATTGTATCTATATATTTTTTTTATAAAATGAATAGATCATGAATTTATATAAAATAAAAATGAATATATATATATCAATTTGCCTGATTTTGATGATGATTTAAAGATACATTTATATATATATATTCCAATATATAAATAAAACTCCCAAGATTTTCAACTTGTAAACCATGCAACTTATATCAGTATACTAGAAACCAAAAAGAAAAAGAAATAAAATAAAAACAATTCTTAGAGAAAAACAAATAACATACGTGGACATTAAAAATAATAACAACAAAAATAAATGAAACATTGAAACCTTGGGTATACCGTATAGTGTATACCTACTTGGCTGATTTAAAGATACATTTATATATATATTCCAATATATAGATAAAACTCCCAAGATTTTCAACTTGTAAACCATGCAACTTATATCAGTATACTAGAAACCAAAAAGAAAAAGAAATAAAATAAAAACAATTCTAAGAGAAAAACAAATAACATACGTGGACATTAAAAATAATAACAACAAAAATAAATGAAACATTGAAACCTTGGGTATACCGTATAGTGTATACCTACTTGGCTACTAGCCTACTACCATTAAATGCAAAGTGCTTAAGCTTAGCTAGCTTTTTGATTGCACAAATGACAACATCCTAACCTAGCGTGCAAGTGTGCAACGGTCCGAGTCTAATGAACACTTGAACAGTTGAACTTGAACCAATTAGGTTTGAAACTTTGATAGTTTGATTAGCCGATTAGGTTTTTACTTTTTATTTTGTTCTCTCTTAGTCTCTTTTGGCCTCTCAAAAACCGAAAACACTAAATCCATCTCCCGGGGGGCGGCGAGGCATAAATAAGGGCGGAGTCGTGGAGATGGTGGAGGCGTGGAGCCGTGGAGGAGGTGGGGGAGAAAGAGGAGGAGAAGCAGGGCTGCAAGGGTTTTTTGTAGATTTTCGAAGAAAACAGAGGCTTTTTGTGGTTTTAGGAGTTTGGTGATGATGAGCCTGCGTCAAGATTTGATCTCTTTCCCCGTTTCGGTTTGATTTCTAGATTTGTAATGCTGGAATCCAGTTAAAGTTTTGAGCTTTTTCTAGTTTTTTCTTTTTTATAATCTTTTTTTTTGTTAGTGGAGGTTATCATCATCTATGTTTTTATAATCTCTCTCTTTGGATCTTGTCTGCTATTTAGAGATTTACTTATGATTGGTAGTGAATTGGTGAGTTCTGTTAGTGTTCTTGGCTGATAATTTTTGGTTGGATTTGTTAATGCTAGTGTATCCACTCAAAGATTTTACTTTTTTTGACTGCTCATTTTCATGGCAAGTATGACTATTTCATCACGACAACGAGGACGTTCTCTCCCGACGATTTGGATGTCGAGCCGTCGGGCTCTCCATCGAGACTTCTAATGGTGAAGTTGCCGATGGGGAACTCTTGGATGAAGGGGAGTGCCAACTGCTCGTCTGGCGGAAGGGACCCCCAAGATTAAATAGCTAAGAAGGCTTGTTTTTCTTTGCAACTTGCAAGCGCCAGCGACCGGCGTGGTCGATGATCTTGTTTTTATTTGTAATATTTATAATTGTAACTCTGTCTCTGTATTCATTTAGGCTTTGTTTGGTTGAGGAGTGGGGAGGGGTGAGGGGGTGTTTGGGGGTGTTGATGTTGTTTGGTTGGGGGAGTGAAGGGGGATGAGAGGGGATGAGGAAGGGTGAGGCACCCCTCCTCACCCCTAATAACCCACTCCCCCAAATTGGGGTCTTTTGGGGGAGTGGGTGTTTATTATTTCTTTTATTTTTTTAAATAATACAAAAAATACCAATAATACCCTTCACATATTTGTATAATTCCAATTATATCCTACTTATTAAAACCTTATCTTTCTCATTTCACAAATGAGAAAAAGTTAGCTGCCTTTGAAGGCCATCGTTGCTCGTTGATCGACATCCTACCTCCGATTTCAAACTCTCCAACTTGGATTCCACCGAATTGAAAGAGGTTTGTCACCTCTTATTAATGATGAATTTTCATGATTGGTTTGTCTAGAAATCATGGTTATTTATTTATTTTTTTGTTGGATGTTAATCTTGATCCTTTGTGAGCCTAATTCTCTTGCTTTTTTCTTTTTTGTATTTTATATTGTATACTCATAAATTTCTCACATGATAGAGTTTTGGTTTGTTTCAAGTATTAAAAGGCATGCACATAAGTTGTTTGTTAAAATAACTAGATCCAAATTTGTTCAAATGATACAATAGCTTGTCCAAATATGTTTCAAGTATTAAGTTGCATTTAAAAAAATGATGATTTGGAAAAAAGAATACATGTAGAATGGATCATGATGGTGATTGCATAAATGACAATATGAATGTGTGTGCTATTGGAATGGATGATGATGATGGAAAAATGAAGCTTTAATTAGTAAGTTTTACATATATATGGTTTGATTAGTTCCCACTATAGACAACATTTGATTTTTCCATAAATTTCTTTGTTATGTCACACCTTACATTTAAAATGGTAGCATAGTTAATTTGAGTTAATTATTAAGTTGTAGTGAAGAAAATGAAGATTTGGAAAAAGGAATGCATGTGGAATGGATGATGATAATGATTGCATACATGATACTATAAAATGTTTGTTTTTCGAATGGTAATTGCATAAATGAAAGTATGAATGTGTGTGCTATTGGAATGGATGATGATGATGATGATGATGATGATGATGGCGGTGATGGTGATGGTGATCATGGAAAAATAAAAATTTAATTATTAAGTTTTGCATATATGATAGCATAAATGCGTGTGTTTTTGTATATGGCAATATAATGTTGGTTTCTCATCTTCAATACCATTAATCAAAGATTTAACAAATTCTTAACTATTTATATTTTACTACAAGTACTTATTTTGGTTGTTATCTTGTTTTATTTACTTGTAGTTTACTACATGTCTACTAATTCGATTCATTCATATATTCAATGAATTTAGATGGATAATGATGAAGTTATAGGCTAGTGGACTACATTTAAAAATATGGTAACATGCGTGCTTTGTCTTGTTGCTAAATGGTACTTTGCCTAGAAGCATTCATGTAAAAGAAAAATAACGTATACTATGAGCTTAAAAAGAGAACAAGATAGAGATTCAATAATGAACCGTATTATGAATAGTGAAACTGGTCATACCATTATCAGAATGGGACCTCTTGCATTTCTGAAGTTAGTTGAATTATTAAAGGCAAATGGTGGTCTTAGACCTACACGATGGCGAGTGTGGAAGAACAAGTTGCAAAGACCCTATACATACTAACACATAGTGCCAAGAATCGTGAAGTAAATTTTTGGTTTCGACGTTTAGGGGAGACTATTAGCCGACATTTACATAATGTGATAAAGTCTATAATCCAATTAGAAGATAAATTCCTTTTTCAGCCAGATGGTATATCTATCCCTTCTGAGATTCTTGACTATGATAGATTTTTCCCATATTTCAAGGTAAAATTGTATACATTTTAGCCTACATACATTTATTTTACGTGTTCGATAAAAATAGAAATCTAATTTTGAAGTATTACATTCTGTTGATATGTAAGGATTGTATTGGTGCAATTTATGACACTCATATATGTGTAAAAGTGGCTCATGAAGATGCTCCTAAGTACCGTGGTAGGAAAGACTACCCAATGCAAAATGTCTTAGCAGCATACATCTTTGACTTAAAATTTACATATGTGCTCACTGGGTAGGAAGGGACTGCATCGGACTCTAGAATTATAAAAGATGCATTGACAAGAGAGAACAATCTCAAAATTCCTACTGGTAAATAAAGTTTCATTAGGTTTTTTTTTTATTTGGCATTTATGTTAATGTACTTTATTGTAGATAAAAACTTTATTTATGTATATATTTCAACTCAGAAAAATACTACCTCGTAGATGCTGGGTTCATGCTAACAAAAGGACTGATTACACCTTATAGAGGTGTACGATATCATTTGAAGGAATACTCATCAAGAAATCCCCCATGAGATCGTCGTGAATTATTCAATCTCCGCCATGCATCATTGCGTAATGCCTTTGAACGGGCTTTTGGAGTTTTGAAGAAGAGGTTCACTATTATTTCAAATGCTTCTGATGCCCGTTATGGCGTGAAAGCACAAAATTCAATAATCTTAGCTTGCTGCATTCTGCATAATTATTTGATGTCTGAGGATCCTGATGAGGACCTTATTGCAGAGGTTGACGCAGAGTTAGCAAGACAACAAATAACTTATGAAGAACATTATACTCACAGTAGTGTCAGTGTTGATGTTGTGATAGGAGAATGTTTGAGAGATGAATTATCTGCTACAATGTGGAGAGATTACATACAACAATAATTTAGTATTATTAGCTTTGTCTCCATGTTATCTTTCATTGTGTTTGGTTGTTGTGTTTACTTAGCTTCAATATGTTTCAAAATTTTTGTTTCCACCGAAATATTAATCATGGGTGTTCCTTTGCCATAGAAATTATTGTTGTTTGTTGAAAATTTTTCTTTATATCATTTAATGTTTATGTTTATGATAATATAACAAATTCGTGTATACTTTGTCCCTTAAATAATATGGCCCCAAAAAGAAATGTCTTAGGAGAAAGCAACACATCAAAGAATTTTCATGGACACTTGCAATGGATGCTGCATTAGTTGATGCATTCTTAAATCAGTTTAACATGGGACTTAAGGTGAATGACACTTTTGTTTCCAAAGCTTATGATACATTATTGAGGAGCTAGGAAAAACATTGAATATGAAAATTTAAAAGAGTCAAGTGAAGAGTCGATGGAAGATTTTGACAAAACACTTTTCTGATGCTTATGACATATTTAAGAATGGTATGAGTGAATTTACCATAGATCCAATGACACAACTGTGGATGGCCGAGCCAGAAGTATGGAATGACCTCATCAAGGTAAACTTGTATAAATATGTTAATATATATATACTCATATTCTTTTTCTACATTATTATGCAAGTAAGTAAACTCATTAAAATGGTTTCTATATGCATACTTATATATGTTTCTCTATCTATATAGGTGAAACCACAAGCAAAGATATATATGCAAACTCCAGTACCACATTATGATAAGATGGTTATTTTGTATGGAAAGGATAGAGCTACGGGCAATCATTCAGTAACTGCTTCAGAATTGCCAAAGCGTTCAACATCAATTGATGTAGAGGACTTCATTGACTCCACACATGACATTGACCACACAATGTCTCAATTTTCAGCTCAAAATAAAAGTAATTTTCTAGATGATGATATAGACCTAATCCCACCTTCACCTACTGAACATGTAACTCCATCTTCCCATGGTGCTAGTAGTAGCAGAAAAAAAATCTAGGAAAACTCTAGACAAAGAGAAAGATGTTGAGGAAGGGATGAAAGATGCAATTGAAAATGTTGCAAATGCAATTAGGTCTCTGCTGAGGTTATTGCAGAGAATATTAAGATTTCTAGTGAGATCATTGCAAGAAAACCTCCGATTTCTCCAACGGAGACATATCAAATCCTATTGGACTTAGGATTTCAACCACAGTTGCTCCACAATATTTACAGTAAGCTTGTAATGATGTAGATTTGTTGAATGCAGCACTTGGTTGTCCAATGGAACATCGTAGGGATTACATTTTAAGTGGTTTACTTGGGGATCTTAACAGCTTCAGTATATGATGGTAATGAATCTTTTATTCATCTTGTGTCTTTAATTCAATAGTTTTATAATATTGTTATCTTTGACGATTTTTATCTTATGTGATTGAAATGCCACTTAGTAATGTTATGTAGGTGTAATGTGAACAGTCTGAACAAGTTGATATATGTGGAGATGAAGACCAAGCTTGTTTAGATATTGGATGTTCTTGATGCAAGTTAACTTGATGTTCAAGTCTAAACTATTTTGGGTAGTTTGTCAAACATCATTTGAACTCTTGCTTAATATAATGTATGATGAATTTTAATTCAGTCATGGTATGTTAGAATGTACAATTTAATTAAGAATGGATAATATAACTTATGTACAAGCTATGATTTCAATTCAAGGTTGTATGCTAGCTGTGATTTGGATATTTTGCTTAGTTATGGACTAAGTATTTAGATCTGGGGAGTGACATCAAACCAATAGAATAATTTGTGTTTTCAAATTCAGATTCTGCTATCATGGACTTGCCCCTCAAGTTGTCAAAATTTTCCCATTTAGTTGCTGCTCAGGTAATTTATTCAACCTGTCAAACCATTTATAGCACTAGGATGATAATTGTAATTTTATGGCATTCTGCTCAGGTAATTGATTCTCATGGGCTTTCTCTATGAGGGACATATTCTTTATTTGTCTTATAGTTTTTAGATTGTGCCATCTTTAATGTTTATGCTCTCTCTCTCTCTCTGTGACCAAATGGCTTGCCTAACAAATACAAGCATTTGATGTGTCCATTAGATTTGTCTCATAGTTTTCAGATTGTGCCATCTTTAATGTTAATTTATTCTCATGGCCTTTCTCTATGAGGGACATATTTCATTATTGGAGATCAATCTAGCACTCATTCATGTAGTAAATTTGCACATCTTCCCTGATGATGATATGATCATAGAGATAGTGGTGTGCCAAAGCTTTAGTTTGTACTTTGCCATCTTTTCCCCAATGATTGTTTGTTTGGGATTGTGAAAACCGGAATATGTTTATCACGAGCATAATTTTTATTAAACATGAAAAAATAGGGTATCTTTTCCAAGTATGCTTTCACCATTTTTGGTAAGTTTATGAAAAAATATGATAAAAATAGGATATGTTTGAATGATTATTGGGTGTTCACATTTTAACCAATATTTGTCAATTATAATAAAGATGTTATGACTCCTCATAATTTTTTTTCAAATAAATATTTTTCCCTAATTATTGTATTATATATGTGTGTGTGTGTGTGTGTGTGTTTTATAAGGTTTATCATATATTATATATTGTGTTATTATTATTATTATTGTTGTGTGTGTGTGTGTGTTTTATAAGGTTTATCATATATTATATATTGTGTTATTATTATTGTTCTACAATTGATTATTATACACATATATATATATTATTACCTATTTTATTGTAAAAGGGCAAAATAGTCAAATACACATTACACTTTCTCTCTCCTCCCCGCTCATTTTTTCAACCAAACTAATAAATAAATAAATAAATAGACTACTCCTCCACACTCCTCCATGAACCAAACACAATATTTTCTCAAACCCTCTATACTCATTTCCCCCATCACTCTCCCTCACTCCCCCTCCCCCTCTTAACCAAACAGGGGGTTAGTCAATGAGAATCCGAGAATTTGCCAACGGTCTAAAATTGGCCCGTTGCTGAACGGGCCAATTTTGGACCGTTGGCAATTTGGCAATTGCCACAATTGGCCATCTGCCAAAGCAACCAGTCTAACTCTAAGCAACGATCCGTCATCTTAATGACCGTTGCATTTTATTTATTTATTTTTATAATTCACATTTTTATCCAAATCTCCAATTCTTAAGATTTGGATTGCTCTCAAGCTTCAACCTTTAATTCTCTCTAGCACTCATAATTCAAACAAAAAAAATGTCAAGCTCCTGAAGTGGTTTTGGTGAGTCGTGAGATAGAACATTCAACCCAAGGAAGTGAAAGTAATTTACCACCGTCATTACTACCGGAAGGGGAGGCAAGTGGGAGAGATTCAAATTCAGACATCTTCAAAATTCATTTCAAAAAGATGGCGAAAAGAGATGGCAAGTTTGATGTTTTTTGTAATTATTGCAATAAAGTTTACAAATATTCGAAAGGAAGTGGCTATGGGACTTACACCAAACATTTGCAAACAAAGCATCCACTTACGGTCAAACTGAGCAAAGGACAATCTCAAATGACCGGGTTTGCCTCTCCTTCTAACTCTACTCAATTATTTCATTATAATAAAAATGAATGTAGAACTGGATTAGCTTTGATGGTTTCTATTGATAATTTATCTTTTAACTATGGTGAAAAATTGGGTTTTAATAATTTTTGTCAAAATTATTTAAATCCTAGTTTTCAAAAAATTCCTAGAAATACTTTGAAAAGACATCTTTTAAAACTATATAAAAAATGTAAAAGTGAATTAATACAATATTTTCAAAACAATAATTTTCATGTTTCTCTTTATAGTGATATTTGGAGTGATCATTGGTGTGAACATTCTTATATGGGTTTAACTTGTCATTGGATTGATGAAAATAATGTTTTACAAAAATGATTATTTGCATATAGATGTTTTGATGATAGACATACCGCCGAAAATATTTGTAAAATGATTTTGGATATTTTGCAAGAATATCGATTGGTTAATAGAGTTTTTCCAATTTCTTTTGATAATGCATCGGCTAATACCGCCTCCATTTTTGAGTTAAAAAGAACTTGTCAACCAAATTTTGGTGGAAAATTTTTTCATGTACGTTGTGCATGCCATATTTTAAATTTATGTGTACAAGATGCTTTGGCTCATGAGCTCAATCAACATATATCTCCATTAAGAAAAGTAATTTCATATATTTGGGTGCATCCACAAGTTATGAAAGAATAGGCAAAGTTTTGTAAACAAAATGGAATAAAACCAAAACGTTTTTCAATAGATGTTTCTACTCGTTGGAATTCCACGTTTAAATTACTTGATCAATCTTATGAGTATAGAAATTTATTGTGTTCTTTTGCATCTATTTATATTAAACATCATACACTTTTGCCAACCCAATGGAAAATATTTTCTACTATTTTAGATATTTTTTGTGTTTTTAATGATGCTACTCATACATTTCGTAGTGCATACAAACCAACTTCTCATCAATTTTTAATCGAAGCCATAAAAATTAGTGGTGCTTTAATGGAAGGACTCAAACATCATCCTATTTAGGATGCAATTTATGGCATGAGAGAAAAATGGTTAAATTATTATAAAACTATTCCTGATATTTATCTTACTACTATGATTTTTTATCCTAGATGTAAATTTGAAGGTTTAGTAGAGATGCTGAACACTTATTATTTTGATTTGTTGGGGTTTAATGATGAAGACATTGATGTAATGTTAATAGTTAATAGAATTAGAACTTTGTGTAATGAGTTATGTGAGACATTTTCTTCACTTTCTACTCATGATGAAGAAGCGGAACCTCCACTACATCCATCATCCTCGAAATTCACAAAATGGGGTAACAAAATTTTAGAAAGGAGGAAGAGGCCTAGAATATCCTTCACATATTCAGAGCTTGAAGTTTATCTAACAACCGTTTTTGAGTTTGGTGATGATACATGTCCAAATTTTTCAATTTTGGAATGGCGGAGTATGCACACAGAGACTTTTCCTACTTTAGCCAAAATTGCTAAACAACTCTTTGCAATTCCCGCCTCAACCATCGCAATTGAACAAACATTTAGTAATTGAGGCAACATTTTAGATGAAAGACGATCAAAGTTAGGTCCAGAATCATTAGAAGCACAAACTTGCCTTGATGATTGGGAAAGAGCTAGACTACGAAGTTAAGATGACCTTATACACTCATCATCATTAGACGAGTGGGTAAATGATGGCTCTGGTACAACAATGACGGCTTCTAATTCCAACTCCTCCGACGATGATGCAAGCAATTAGGCATTATAAAAATATGAAAAATATGTATAATAAAAATAAAAAAACTACGTGGATAGGCAACTTGATATAATTAAGTTCAAGTCTTTTATATTTTTATTTCTTCCCCTATTATACTTTTATTGCAAAATATTGTTTTAAATTATTAATACTTTTATTTTTTTAATAAAATATTATATTAAATTAATTATTGTATTTTTGTGTTCAATTAATTTGAAATATTGAATTATTTAGTTTAACAAAAAAAAACTGAACCATTTTAACCGTCAAACCGAACTATCCTGGAATCGAACCGGAATCCATCGCCAAGAATCTTATCTAGGCGGTTCGGTTCTGGTTCAAAGTTTTTTTGGAACCATAACCGGCGGTTCCCGAACTGTGGCTATGTCTTGATATGAGTTTATTGTCAGCCATGACGGCGATGGCCGAAGTCTCCTTGGCCGCCGCCATCATCATCACTTCTCGGAGGTAATCACCATTGATTCTCCAGAGTAGGTAATCCAGGGGAAGTGATGAGGGCTCTCTGACGATCTCAAACCTTCTCCTTGTCCTCTTCGCACCCATCTTCCTCGTCCTCGTCTTCTTTGTCATTGTCCTCCTCTTCATATTCTTCTTGTATTTCTTCGCCGTCTTGGGTTCCCTTGCGGACCAGCACCTGACCGGTGAGTAGTTGATGCTTAAAGTTTAGTATTTTAGTGTTTGTTTCAGTGAGGAATCTCGGATTTTCACAAACCTCTCTCCATCAAGATCCAGAAACCAGTTGTGGATGGTTCATCTGTAGATCTTTACAATTCCCAGGCATCTCTCATGTCAGTGTTTGCTAATTCTCACTTGATATTCTTCTGGATCATTGAGGTCGCATGTTCAGTGAATTCTCTCCTTAGTACTTGGAGGTTTTGTATAAACATATGAATTTCATATTGATCTTTGTTAAATTTCTTATTGTTGTGAATTATAGATTCACAAATCTTCAATTCAACAGAACAACCAAATCAAACAACAACTTCCTCTCCTCAATCAGATTACTAACTGATTTAAGGAATCAATTAACAGATAAACCTCAACATACTCTCCAATACATAAGATCTACTAACATCTCAAGAATCAACATTCAATTGCAGTAGATTTAGAAACATACAATTCAAAAGCCATAGGACTATAGGTCTAAGAAAACTGAATAGGAAATATAGTAGATAAGTGGGAAAGACTTCCCTCCCCGTCGAGGTCGCCGGAGAAGATCACCGGAAAGCTCTTTAAGGCCCAAGGTTCCACTCTGTTCTTCAATACCCCCTTCCGTTCCTCCACACTCTCCTTTATACATGATTGATCTATAGCATAACTCCTCCTTCTCCTCTGCCAACCAGATCATTCCATTAATCCACGTGGGCGGGTGTATGATAACCCGCGAGCCTGCAGCTTCTCTTCCAGATCCTTCTACTTTTTCGTCCCCCAAATGAGAGATCACCCATCTCACACGTGCCTCCATTCATTACATTACCCCCCCTTTATCAACAACCTTGTCCTCAAGGTTTTTTACTGGAAAATGTTGAGACAATTCATCCTCATCCGCCCATGAATTGTCTTCATCCCGCAGACCTTCCCATTGCACTAAGACTTGATGCACAGGATGATTTTGTCTGAGAATAGTGCGCCTTTGCAAAATTGCCAAAGGTTGTAATGCAGGTCCAATTTCTGAAGTAACCAATGGCAACGGTATTGAATTTGCCTTTGATCCGGGATCTCCTTCACACTTCTTAAGTAGAGAGACATGAAACACCGAATGGATGCGAGCCTCTGGTGGTAGTGCTAATTGATAAGCAACCATACCAATCCTTCTTACAATTTGAAAAGGACCAAAATAGCGCAGACCAAGCTTCTGATTTCTTCTAAGAGCCACTGAATGTTGCCTATAAGGCTGTAATTTGACAAATACCCACTGTCCTTCTTCAAATGTCACCTCGCTGCGTTTCTTATCAGCCAATTTCTTCATTCTCACCTAAGCCTTCAATAAATTTTGCTTCAATTGATGCAGTACTCTATCCCTCCGTTGTAACATTTCTGCAATTTCTGGAGGATCCCTGTCATTTGCATAATATGTTACTAGAGATGGTGGTTCTCTGCCATACACAATGAAGAATGGTGTCATTCCTGCACTGCACTGAAATGAGGTATTGTACCAAAACTGAGCCCATGGAAGCATCTCCAACCATTGTTTTGGATTTTCATACACAAAGCATCTCAAATACATCTCCAAGCATTTATTCAATGCTTCTGTTTGCCCATCCGTCTGAGGATGATATGCCGTCGACATGGCTAATGTTGTTCCCATGGCATGAAATAAAGTCTTCCAGAATTTACTGAGAAACACTTTATCTCTATCTGTCACAATGGAATGAGGAACTCCATGTAATTTAACAATGTTCTGTATGAATACCTCTGCCACACTGGAGCTTGAAAATTCAGTCTTTAATGGAATGAAATGACCAAATTTTGATAGTCTATCAATCACCACTAGTATAACTGTGAATCCTTTGATATTTGGAAGCCCGATAATGAAGTCCATTGCAATGTCCTCCCAAATCTTCTGTGGAATGGGGAGAGGTTGTAGCAATCCCCCAGGATTGGTATGCGCAGCCTTGGCCTGTTGACAAATTAGACACTTCTTTACAAATTCATTCACATCTCTGCGCAATTCTTTCCAATAAAACTGAGATGATATCCTCATAAAAGTTCTAAGGGATCCAGCATGTCCTCCCAATTTAGTTGAATGAAACTCTTGTAACAGTTGCTGCTTAAATTCAGAATTATCAGGAATAACAATTTGATTCCTGTACCATAATACCTGATACTTCACTGAATACCTTGTATCCACTATACTTCCTTCTTGAATTGCCGCAATTATCCTGATACAAAATTCATCCTCTCTCTGTAATTTCTGAATCTGATCTAGCAATGGGCATTCCATGGAAGATAAAGCCATCATGTTGCACCTTGATAAGGCATCAGCTGGAATGTTCTCTTTACCAGGTTTGTATTCAATGTTAAAATCATAACCTAGTAATTTGAGTAACCATTTCTGCTGCTCAGGTGTCTGGATTGTCTGTTGACACAAATGCTTTAAAGCCTCCTGATCTGTCTTAATGATAAATTTCTGACCCACCAAATAATGTCTGAATTTGCTCACAGATTCAGTCACATCATACATTTTCCTCACATAAGCAGATTGCTTCTGCATTGCAGGAGTCAATTTCTTTGAATAAAAAGCAATCGGATGCTTTTCTTGAGTTAGTACTGCCCCGATTCCTGTCCCAGATGCATCAGTCTCTAGAATAAATGTCTTTGTAAAGTCTGGCAATCTTAGAACAGGAGCTGTGGTGATTTTATTTTTCAGAGCTTGAAATGCTGATTGTGCTACTGTAGACCATTGGAAAGCATCTTTTTTTAACAGTTCTGTAAGAGGGTGGGCTATGTTAGCATAGTGACTTATGAACCTTCTGTAATAGCCACTCAACCCCAAAAACCCTCTCAACTGTTTCAAATTTGCAGGAATTGGCCACTGTATTATAGCTTCTACCTTTGATCTTTCCATTTGCACTCCATGTTCTGATACAGTATGCCCGAGATATTCAATTTCCTTCAAACCAAAATTACACTTTGAATACTTGGCATAGAGTTGATTCTCCCATAATGTGAGTAATACTGTTTCCAAATGCAGCATATGACTGTCCCAATCACCACTGTAAACCAATATATCATCAAAAAAAATTAATACATACTTGCGCATCGCAAATTTGAAAATTCCATTCATCAAAGCTTGGAAAGTAGCCGGAGCATTTGAGAGGCCAAATGGCATTACTAGCCAGTGATAGTGACCATGATGAGTTCTGAATGTTGTTTTGTGCTTATCTTCTTGATTCAATAACACTTGGTGATAGCCCGATCTTAGATCAAGTTTTGAAAAAATTTTGCACCATGTAGTTCATCAAGTAACTCATCTACTGCCGGTATAGGGTAAGCATCTTTAATAGTAATGGCGTTTAAGGCTCTGTAATCAGTGCAGAATCTCCAAGTACCATCCTTCTTTTTAACCAAAATCACAGGAGAAGAGTAAGGGCTATTACTGGGCTCAATGATTCCATCCATCAGCATTTGATTCATCATCTTTTCTATTTCTGTTTTCTGACTATGTGGATATCTATACGGTCTGACTTTGATTGGGCCTAAATTTGGTTGCAATTGTATTTTGTGATCACATAGTCTGGATGGTGGCAATGCTTTAGGAGTCTCAAACACTTCCTGATATTTACTCAACAACTGTCTCAAACCTTCTGGCATTTCCTCAGTAACCTTAATTACTGTTTCTTCCTTTTCAACCTTAGTGCTTCCAATTCTAATTTCTTCTGAATTGTCTGTCACTTTTTCTACTGTCAGCTGGTAACATTCAGAAATGGACTTGACTGAATTGAGTCTGTTTAACTGATGAACTGTAGTCTGTTGTGGCTTTCTTTCTTTTTCACCACTCAAAGTAGCAAATTGGCCTTCACAAAAGAACTGTAAAGTCAAGGATCTGTAATCCATGATATGGGCTCCCACTGTAGACAACCACGCAGCTCCCATGATCACCTCAGCACCAACTATAGGCAACAAATATGCAGGAAATGTCAAATTGCAATCTTGAACTTTTAGTTGCAATGGATCTATTTTTCCCTCCACCTGTAAAGAATTTCCATCTCCCACTAACACTTTAAAAGGCATTGTGGGTTGAATTTCCAATTGAAGGTATTTTGCAACTCTTGGCTGTATAAAATTGTCATCACTTCCACCATCTAATAACACTGTCACTGGTTTTCCTTTGATAAATCCAGTGAATCTCATTGTCCCTGAAGCCGCTGCACTGTTCATAGCATTTAGGGATGATTTTGGGCTGGTTTCTTCATTCTGAACTGGTTCTTCAGATTGTAATTCCACTTCATACTCAACAGTTTCTTCTTCTTTGTTATCAGGAGGTTCTTCATCCCATTGCAGCAATAACAACCTTCTATTTTGACATCTATGTGAAGGAGAAAATTTCTCATCACAGTTGAAACACAACCCTTTAGCTTTTCTTAATTGCATTTCATTAAAACTGATCTTCTTGGGTGGTTGGGATGAATTGTAGCTGTTTGTTGTTTTCACCTGAGTATTCTGTGATGAATTTGGAGCAGGTAGAGCTTTTGGCTGAAAATTTTCCAACCTAGGAACATTATTGTAGCTATGGTTGTCGGGTATATAATTCACCCTCCTGGTCACCATGGTAGTCCTTGTTGCTGGCATGTATTTGTCCTCATACAATTTTGCCAGCTTTGCAGCCTTAGAAACTGACTCAGGCTTTAGTGGAATCACATCTCTCTGAATGTCTATATTTAATCCACTTATAAAACATGCTAACATGATTCTTGGTGTGAGCCCTTCAACTCGATTTGCCACAACTGTGAATTTCTCATAGTAATTTGCTACAGAATCATCTTGATTAAGTCAAAATAATGCATATTCATGAGCTTCAAATAATGATGGCCCATAATTGTCCTCCAATGCTTCAACCAGTGCTGCCCATGAAGTCACTCTCCCTTCCTTTTCCAACATTTGAAACCAGGGTACTACTGGCCCATCAAAGTGAATTGATGCCAATTCCAATCTATAAGCATCAGTGACCCCATAATATCTGAAAAACCTCTCAGCTTGAAAAATCCATTGTGCCACATTTTCTCCATCAAATCTTGGCAATTCAACTCTGATGGATCTGTTTAAAGAAAATTGGGAGTTTCTCTGATCCCCCTCATCTCTGCACCTCATGGGATCGATTGATGTTGAATCAGTAATTCCCATCCCCAATGCCCTGGAATTCTGCTGATTCTCAATATAAGAAGATATGTTGACTAAGGACTGCTCGAGTTGCTTAACTCGCTCTTCTCTTTGATCCATTATTGCCAGTAGTCTTTCTTCCCTCTGATCCATCAGAATCATCATAGTGTCTATTTTTGTAGCCAACTCCTTCATCCTAGTGTTTTCAGCCATGTTCCTCTCAACGAAAGCACCAAATATGTTGTGAATTATAGATTCACAAATCTTCAATTCAACAGAACAACCAAATCAAAAAACAACTTCCTCTCCTCAATCAGATTACTAACTGATTTAAGGAATCAATTAACAGATAAACCTCAACATACTCTCCAATACATCAGATCTACTAACATCTCAAGAATCAACATTCAATTGCAGTAGATTTAGAAACATCCAATATATTCATTTCTCTTAATGCTGATGACAGTAATGAATGTTGATAATGTGGCCTTTTTGGCTCTTCTTCTTTGTTGATTGAGTAGTTCACTTAAGAAGTTTGGTTCATTCAATACTCCTTTATTGAGTCTTGGTAATTTTATTTGCTAATGATGTTGTTATGAGGGTTGCAGAGGTAGTGTTGC
>NC_052474.1:18776283-18828812 GCF_009730915.1 Dioscorea cayenensis subsp. rotundata
CGAATAGGTCCTAACAATAACAAAATTTGTCAAGATCTACAAACTAAATTCATTAAGCTGTACCATCAACATAGGTGACCTTGACTTCTCTTGGGTGTGCCTCCATGCAGTGATTCAAAGCAGACACAAGCAACATAACCTCCAGAAGATGAAACATAGAGACCATTAAATCTTCATTACAATTAGCGAGAATTTTCACTTTCTTGGCATGCACATTTTCTCTGAGGCGTACCGCTTATCACGAAATTTTGATGTCTCAGATAAACCTTATATAAGCGTGATACACAACAATGTCATTTTCTTAGGAAAAATAATTCCAAGAAAGACAAACAACATAAACTCTAGAAGACCAAGCATATAACCATTAAATCTTCATTAATTTGGGCGGAGGATTTTTCACTTGTCATCATGCACATTTTCTTAAGGGCATTACTCTCTACAACCCCTAATATCCGCGGTAGCTTCAATAAAGACTCATATATGTTGAAATATATGTACAAATGAGTATGTATATATATATATATATACAAGTTGAGACTAATGATCAGTCACTGCATGTATGGAAGCTTCAATCTATATATGTGTATAGACACTGGTGAGCCTTCTTTAATGAAACGGTTCTTCACTCCACTGATGGGAAGTGTGTATAAAAACACGCTCTAAATCTATTGGATATCTATATCTATATCTACATTCATCTATACAATGAAATCACACTCTATATCTTTATTCAAACCTTACTAATAAAGGTCCTCTCTTACTTATGTTTTGCCAATTTGTAGCATCTCCATCTGTATCTAGATATGGACACTTACCTACATGTACATAACTAATAGTCCATACCATATCATTTTCCCAAGTTCACAGCTATATACATATGCATATATGTACATATATATCACTTATGAGCCACTGATTAAATAAGAAAATATCAATGTCTTACTGATTAAGAATATACACATATACTTATATATATATATATATATACACTCTAATTAATCTCATGCGAGTCCACTTTTGTCAATTTCCTTTGTCTTAGCTAATACTCTATGCCATATCATCTTCCCAAGTTCACAAATATGTACCAATATATATTCACTGATCACTAATAGGCACTGATTAAAAATATTATCAATGTCTAAAATTTTGAAAAAGTTTGGCTTCAGCACATTTGCACTGACAAATTTAGCGAACAAGATAGGCAGCACTCATTCATTTATTCATAAATCAAATATCAAAGTCCAAAGTATATAATTCAAATGTAATAGCAAATAACCAAAGGTTACTTGAGTAATTGTCACAAGGAAATATTTGAGAGGATTTCTCAACCCGGACTCTGTGATGACCACGGTGGCACAAAAAAATAGTAGAGAAGGAGGAATACACCTACATTGGTTGGAGGATAACAATCATTGTTACTGGCTAAAAGGCAAAGCAATGGAAGGTGCTGGATTTGAAATTATCAGGGACTATAGGGGACGATGAGGGGAAAAGAAGGAGAAAGAGGGTTGTTAGGGCTTTAGAAGGGAAGAAAAAGGGAAAAGAGGGCGTTGGTGGGGTTTTTGGATCGATCCGGATCCTAAGCATAATAAAATTATTATTATTTTATTATTTTAACATTTTTAATAATATTTTATTCCATAAAAACTCACGTTGGCTATTAAAATAAATGGTAAAACCTGACAGATCATAACTTGATTTGGACTTGATTTACTCGGCTTTTAAAAGTGCAAGGACCCAATGTACCTATTTCTAGAGTGTAGGGACTAAAAAGAGAGAAAAGATAGTAGACTTTTTGAGTACTCGTTTGGTTGGCGTAAGTAGAGTGCAAGTGACAATAATGTAAGTACTTTTACATGTAGATGTTTGGTTTGATGTAAAAAAAAATTATATGCAAAAAGTTTTATAGGAAAGTACAAGTTTTGTTGTATTTTCACTTACAACCAATTTGGTTGTAAGTGAAATCATAGTAAAAGCAACTTATTAAAATCACCTTTACCTTTTCATCCCTATTTTCCTTCTTTTCCCTTTGGTTTGCATCCCTTTGGTTTGTAGAAACTTCCAATACCACTTGCAGTTCGTGTTTTGGAGCCCGACCTTCCTCCATCGCCGTTCGTGTTTCGGAGCACGTCCACGTCCCACCGCCCATTGTCTTGTTCTCACTTCACCTTCTCCGTTCGAGTTTGGTGTTTCAGGGTGGAGGTGTTGTTTCTCAAGAGCAAGAGGTACTTTGTTTATGGTCATGAAATTGATGGATGATTTGGTTCTCATGCGCTTCTTTTTTTGTTCTTAATTTGTTTTTCCTGGTTGAGTTTCTTTGCTTTGAGAATATGACAAAAGTTCTGTTGTTTTTTAAATCTTATGTCCGAGGAGAAGTTTGGTTTCAAACTTTGACTTGAACAACAAAGTTAGGCCATATAAATGTGAGCTATGGTACATAATACCCTAACTGCTTTGCCATTAACCAAATATACTAATCCACCAAAATAGAGTGTCATAAACATCCCTGCCAAATCTTTTCAAGAACTGACAAGCAAAAGAGAAGTCAAAATGTAAAACAAAGGAACAATGTATAGCATGATAGCTCTTCAAACTTCAGAGTGATCAATTACTTGGAAGGAAGATCCATTAGCAATGAGGTTAACTCAAACTCATAATCCCTGAAGAATTTACTAGGCTACGATGTAAATTCGGCATTAAAAATTCAGAGCTAGATACCATTGAATTACAACCTTGCTATTGTAATTCTACTCATTAAATAATCCTTTTTCGGCCATTACAAAGCCCAAAATATTGCAAACCGCTACTAAAACAATAGAGCATCACAAACTAGTATGAGCATCCAAGTTTTTTTTTTACCTCTTTTTCCTTTTTGGTAACAATTAAAGGTGTCATTGGGATTCTTTTAACGTTATAGCTGAGCAAACTAGTATATATGAACAATTCACCCTTGAATAGTAACTATAAACTACAACCAAATCAAGGAGCCAAGCCTATTAAATATATATAGTGAGGGAATAAATAAATATAAAATTCACTATGGATGGTGGATTATGTTCTCAGTATGGTTCTGAATTGAGGAGATAAATAGTGTAAGCATGTGACTAGATCTTAGAAGAAATGATAGTCAATTTTAATAAATTTAGTATATTTGGAAAATTAATAGTTTGCAACAAGCTGACTCTAAATTTTAACTGAATATGGTCATTATTATTGTTTGAAAATATGAAAAGATTCTAGTTGGTATATATATTTGTTCTTTCTCTGAGAGTAATGGTTTATTTTTATTTAATATATGCTATATATATGGATTCAAATTGTGAGAGTGTGCATGCTGCAGTCGCGACGGTCTTGTTTATCACTATTTTTGCTTCAATGTGGTATAAGCAAAGAAGAGGACTCCATTTATCATTGGAGCCTTATTATAATAGAGATAAACAACGCACAAATTATATTGCAAGAATAATGCATGGATCGGACGAGATTAGTATATCGATGTTGAGGATGAATAGGGCATCATTTTTTGGATTATGTGATAATTTGAAAGCAAAAGGACTACTATACAACACTTTATATGGAAGTGTTGAAGAACAAGTAGCTATGTTTCTTCACATTTTTGGGCATAATGTGAGGAATAGAGTTATTAGCCTTAATTTTTTACGCTCTGGAGAAACTGTTAGCCGCTATTTTAACCATGTTTTACATGCTATTGGAAAACTTCGAGGTGAACTAATTCAACAACCTATCACAACTACTAGTCCACTCATCACACAAGATCTAAGATTTATGCCATATTTTAAGGTAAATATTAGAGGATTAATTATAGTTAAATTCCTAATCAAACATTGGGTAATATAATTAACAAATAGGATCATGATTGAGCGCTTGACGGCACTCATATCTATGCATCGGTTCCACATGATATGTGTAGCCTATTTTTCGTGAAGAAAACCCTATCCCACTCAAAATTAATGTATTAGCAGCGGTTGATTTTGAATTAAAATTTACGTATATATTAGCTGGTTGGGAAGATGCGCACACGTCCTTCGGAATGCTTTGGAAAGAGAGGATGGACTTGTAGTACTTGAAGGTATCATATCATTCTATAAAATGTTAAAATATTTAATTTAGTGCAATTACACAAAACCTTGTAACCATTTTGTTGTAGGGAAATACTATCTCGTAGACGCTGGGTACTCTACAAGGCCGGGTTTTTTTCATCATTTCATGGCGTTCGATACCATCTTAAGGAATTTAGTACACTTACACAATCAAACATGAAAGAATTATTCAATTATAGACATTCTTCATTACGCACTTCGGTGGAACGAGCTTTTGAAGCTTTGAAAAATCGTTTCAAAATTTTAACATCAAGACCATTTTTCCCTTTTGACACCCAAGTTGATATTAGTTATTGCTTGTTGTATCCTACATAATTATATTTTCTACAAAAGAGGTCAAGATATATATATATACCAACCCTTGAAGAATGGGAACCAAATGTGCATGATGTGAGAACACAATCTCAAGTTCGAGGAAGAAGCTAGAGAATAGCTAGCAATTCGAGAGATAATCATGAATGATATGTGGAGTAACATGTAAAAAGCTTTCTATATTTTATGTGTTTTTTTAATTATATTTTTTTGTGCCTTTTCAAGAGATTATGAAACATATATTCAAATTTTGTTATTTAATATAGAAAGCAAATCATGTAATGAAAACTTATTCTTATAGCGAGCTTTTTTTTACCTTACTTTTAATAATGGGGATATTGTGTATTTTGCAATTTATTGAATACCCTTATGTGTGAAATAATTACTATAATATTAATTATGGTACTTAGTGAGATGGATTTTTGAAAAATATGACACCGAGAGAATCATGATTTTTGTTGGAAGGAACACGTCAACTAATTTCGGATGGGCACCCATGATGACCCTCGTTTATGTTGACATCTCTAGTTGAGCAAGCAAACCTTGGGTTTAAATCTGACAAAGAATTTAAGAGTGTTGCTATCAATGCTATTGCTGGGGACATTTGCGCAAAATTCAACTTGGTGGTAAGTGACACACATGTCAATAATTATTTGCGGCATGTGAGGAAAATATGGTTAATAATAAAAAAGATCAAAGGTTTAAGTGGTGTCTCATGGGATGATGCGGGAAAAAAATTATGGGGGAGGAAGAATACGAACATACATACAAGTAAGTAGCAAGTTGAATTTATGAGTAATATATAGGTTTATGCAATATTTGCGCGTTGACCAAAATCACAAAATGCTTAATTTATGTTTGTAGGCACATCCTAGGGAAGAGATTTATATTAACAAACCAATTCAAGACTATGAAGAGATGACAATTGTATCTGGAAACGATCAAGAAACTAGATCTTTTGCAAAAATAGGTTCTCAAAGCTCTAGAAGCTTAGGTGCGCGTAGGAACAACAACAACCAACACCAGTAATTGACCTTGCCAACCAAACCCAAGGGTTTAATGATTTTGATGAGGTTGCACAAAGTCAACCTACTATCAACGATGCACCGACAAGTTCTACCTCTAAGGCTAAGGAAGGTAAAAAAAACAAGCAAAACGTGCTAAGGCGTAAGAAGAAATCATGCGAGATGTTAAATTCGAGTTGGGTAGGATTGCAAATGCACTAGAGGCAGATAAAAGTAAATTTATTAGCAAAGATTTGCTTGATAAGATCATGACTTTGAGTGATTGTTATACCGAACATGATCTTGGACGAGCATATGATTATTTGCTTCAAAATCTCCCTCTAGCAAATTGGTTCATGGAGAAAACTCATTCGTCTCGGTGCATTTGGATGGATGATTTTCTTGATCAAGTAAGGGGTGGTCGTCGAGCTTGACTTGTCATAACAAATTTAGGTGTTAACTAGAGTGTTATTTTGTCTTGTCATATTTGGCATAATGTTGTGACATGAATAATGTGGTATTTTTTTGTCTTGTTTGGATAATTGTGATATTGTTTTTTTTTTTTTTTCTTGTTTGGACAAGTGTGTTGTACTTGGACAATGTGATGTTTGGACAAGTGTGATTCTGTATTTTAATTTGATGTTTGGACAAATATCATGTTATTTTTATTTTTATATTTTGGTTGAAAAGTGTCATGTTGAACTATGAATGTTAAATGTTGTATTTTAGATGGTATTAGATGATTATTAATCATGAATATTAAATATTTCATTTGAAGGAATGTAATAAGAGTATTAATAGTGAATGTTGAATGCTTTATTTGAATGGATCTTGATGTTATTTCATTATTTTTAATTTGAATGTTGAATGTTAAATGTTTTATTTGAATGAATCTTGATTAAAAGTGAATGTTGAATGTTAAAAACATATTATTTTATTTTAAGGAATGTGGTAACACCTTTTGAATGAATCTTGATTATTAATAATGTCATATAAAATATATTATTTATTATTTAAAATAAAAAAATATTTTTAATCATTAATAAAAATAATTAATATTTTTATTGTGAAAAAATATCTTATTAAATTTATTAATTAGATTAATTTTAATAAATAGTATTAGATAATATGGGTAATAATAGATAAAGGGGGTAATCTCACCCACTTATATGGTGATTATACATCTTCACTTACATCAAACCAAACAAACAAAAATAATTTACAGTATTTCTAATTACAACAAACCAAACAACAGTGATGTAAATGAGAATACAATATTTTCATTTATACATGGTGACTATACATCTTCACTTACATCAAACCAAACAAACAAAAGTAATTTACAGTATTTCTAATTACAGCAAACCAAACAACAGTGATGTAAATGAGAATACAATATTTTCACTTATACTGTAACTAAACTTACATGTAATTTAAATTACAGACAACCAAACAGCCCCTAGTGGTTAAACCTAAATGCTACTTCCGCCCACTTCAGTGTTTTTTCATACCAAGTAAAATCAACATCAGAAACAGTGAAAATAATATTTCAACTACAACCACTTCAAGAAAAGTTTTCGTATCACTTTCCACAGACTTCTTGATTTCAGACCAAATAAATCCCTCAGCCTCCAACATTGTTGCAACTTTATTTTTATAATTTCATTATCCAAAAAAGAACAACAACCCCCACTCCACATGCCAACAGAGGCTTCAAATTTTTTCCCCTAATACTTTACTGAGTACATGTTAACTTTAAAAATCTCAGTTAGTTAGATGCAGAACATTTAATATCCACATTGGCCCCTTGTTGGGAAGTGGGGCTTATCCTAAAACGATATTCAATGTTCACTTCCCAGTTTCCACAAGAAAATGCTGGTAACTCTTCTCATTCAATGCATATGAGCAAACACATAATAATCTTAATTTATGAAGACAGACAGTACATGGAACAAAGGCCAGACTATGTTTCTTCTTCTCCCCCACTCAGAAACCAAACAAAAATTATGACTGAAACCAAAGAAAGGCTGTGCCATGATGCTCTGTGGGCCTGTTTTATCATCACCTATAATGCCAATGAACAAATACAAGAAACAAAGATAGAAAATTAAAAGTTTAGCACCACTCACTCTCAATCTTCCAGCAAAACAGCAATAATGCAGACTGTGCAAGGGTCCAAGATATACTCCATGCACTTCAGCATTTCCAGCTGGAAGGTCATGCAATCAAGGATGAGTCAAGAAAAGAATCAAAATTTATGTTAATCCGTAAGTTCGGCGATATTTATTGAATGTTTGGTTTCTGCTATTGGTTTCAAAGATCTTTACCTGATGTTGCTGCAGACTGAATGAAAGTCATTGATTTCTGCTGTTGGTTTTTAATAGATCTACTTAATGAATGGCGACATGAATCAAATTTCCATTTTTATCCATGAATTATGGCACATTGGAAGTTATTGATTCCTGTTGTAGTTTCTGAAGAAACGAACTTATTATGTGTACATGAGATTTTAATGGAGACATGGAATAAAAACAGATTGAAAGTCATATCTAATGATAATTTAAATTTCATTGTGATACAAGAAACCTATGATACGATACATTGCTATTAAGTATAGGTAAAAGCAAAGTATACAAAAAAGTACCATAATGTGGTTGTGCAAATTCAGCATTGAAAGAAGATGTGAACATTGATGATCCTGGAATATATATGAAATGGGAAGACCATTCAAAACTCATTGAATATCAGGTAATGATCTCCTTCTTTTTCACTGTTTTATCCACTTGCAAGCATATTCAAGTAGGTTGTTGTGCTTTAACAATAATATTATCGGGTTCATTCAATGGCTTCTTTACTGGTTTTGGTGGAAAAATCTCCACTGTCGGGTTCATTCAATGGCTTCTTTTCTAGTTTTGGTGAAAAATCTCCACTGTTTGGTCTACCAAGATCCTTTACACCTCGACGGTCCTGAATAAAAGAAAAAAAGATGAAGAGAAACTTATGAGTTTGAAGTTATTTGACATAAAGAGATAGCAAGTAGTAAGTGTTTCTTTCGATCACGACTCACATCACGGTTAAATGCGAAATCATCAACTTCAAGCATGTGCACTACATGCCCCATCTTTGGCCGTTTCAATGAGTCTGGATCCACACATTTAAGTGCTACTAAAAGAGTTCTTTTCAGTGACCTTGAAGAAGGCTTTTCTTGGATCCTGGGATCCAATACTCCTTCAGCGTTACGACTGCTCACCATAGATTTAAGCCACTCAACTAAATTAACCTGAAAAATTCCCATCCAACTTGATAAGAAAAAGGAAGAAAAAGTTTCTAAAGAATGTCCAATATTAACAAGTAAACAGAAAGCTAACCTCGCCTACAGGTCTACTGTAATCGACTGGGTTTCTACCAGAGATTATCTCCATGATAAGTATCCCAAAGCTATAAACATCACTTCTCTCATTCAACATCCCAGAACTAGCATACTCAGGAGCTACATAACTATCAAAGAAGAAAGACTCCATTGTTACTTACACCTTCATTCACCAATCTAACAAGGTTAAAGAATCAAGCTTACCCGAAAGTTCCCATCACACGAGTCGTAACATAGTTACTCTCCGCACCTAAGAGCTTGGCAAGCCCAAAGTCAGAGACCTTTGCATTCCAGTGTTTGTCAAGCAATATGTTGCTAGATTTAATATCCCTGTGAACAACTTTCGGTTCAAGAGCCTCATGCAAGTACATCAATCTGCATTAGCAGAGAATTCATCGAATCAGCAAAGGATTTAAACAATGTTGAAAAAAAGCAGAATGCAAACCATACCCTTTTGCTATTCCGAGAATTATGTTCATCCTAATCTCCCATGTAAGAGGACTACATGGACCGACATCCCCCATGAAGCCATTGGTCCATGTTCCCATTATCAACATACTCATAAACAAGCATCCTAAGCAGCACAAGAAGCAAAATAAGCAAACAAATCACTGCAACATCACTCATTTCTCATATAACAACACGAAAAAAACATCGGTATATACCTGTGAGCACCTTCTGCACAATAACCAAGCAATCTAACTAAATTCTTATGCCGAACTCGGCCAATGGCATCAACTTCTACCTTGAATTCCCTCTCAGCTTGCCCTCTATAACAAGCGGAAACAATTCATTGAATCAAATTTAAGAGCAAAATTGCAGAAAAGAAAGCTAACAGTGAATTTGAAGAAATATAACCTGTTATTTAGCAAGTTCTTAATGGCAACATGAGTGTTGTCCTGCAGAACACCATGGTAAACAATGCCATACCCACCCTCACCAATGACATTCTCCGGAGAGAACATGTTGGTCGCGGCCTCAAGCTCTCGGAGAGTGTACCAATGGCCCCAACCCAAGTGAGAAACTTCAGGAGCAACAACAATGGCTTGCTGATCTCCACTTCTCCCTTTACCGGAGGAAATGTGGAACCTTTGATGCGAATTAGGGCTTTCCTCACCGGAAGGGTTGAGGAGAGCGCGGCGCTCGGTGGAGACGGAGCTGGGATTTGGTTCAGGACGTGGGACGGGGATTGATTGGGGATGAGAAGAGGGATTAGGGTAAGGATCAATGCGGACCTCGGGGATCTCTTTGCAGGTGTTAGGGATGGAGGTGGAGGTCTTGAGATGATGGTGGTTGGTGGAGCGTTTGGAGGTGAACCAAAGGGAGATGAGGAAGAGGACGAGGACGAAAGCAGCGCCGATGCCGATGCCGACGACGACCCACATGTGAAGCCCGAACACGACGGTGCGCTTCGAGAGCTCGTCGGTGAGGAATGGCGACCCGTAGTTAGACATTGCAAAGGTGGAGTCTTTCTTGCTCGTTTGCGATCAAGATTGGATCTTTTTGAGCTGGAACTTCAAATCATCATGCTTGGGAGTTTGGTGAAGGTGGAGAAGGTGAATGAAAGAGAACCGACATGGATGTCTTCAAGAATGGTGGCAAAGGTATGAGAAGTGAAACAGTAGGAATGGCTTTTGAGGAGGGAAAAAGGAGAGAGTGAGAGAGAGAGAGAGAGAGAGAGAGAGGTTGAAGCTGGCGCTGTGGGACAAGACTGGGGGACAGAGAGCATCCTAGCAAATGGAGGCAAGTAAATGAGCTTTTAACTGGTTAGATATATAGTGCCATTGGGAATGGATCCTATGGTTTTTTTTAATTTTTTTTATTTAAAAAAAAATAAATGACCGTTAGTTTTCTAATACTCTTTCCTTCAGTTTCATTTTAATTACCATATTTAAGTTTTGTACAAATAAGATTATCATTAAAATTTTAAAAATTTTAAAAATACTTTATGATGAAGCACTTTTATTATGATTAAAGTTATGAACTCTCGTTAATGCACATCTCTTTTTAAATAAAGATAAAGGTAAAATTAAAAAAAATTAATTACTCTCTCCATCCTAAAATATACCTTTCATTTTAAGAAAAAATTTATTTCAAATAGTTATTATTTTATAAATATCAAGGTAATATTTATTCTATTTTTTTTCAATTTTACTCATCTTCAATTTCTTAAATTATATAAGTGCAGAAAGTAAAATCTATAATCCCAAGAAAAATACATGGTTTCACAAAAGATAGTTTAGTAATTTTAATGTTTTTTTATGTTAAAGTTTTGATAATTTAATGTTATCCTTAATTCTTGTGCAACATCCTTAAACAACATATATTTAGGAACGGATGAAGTAATATTTATTAAATTTTGGGTAAACAACCAAAATGATACCTTACCTCTATCTGTGTTTCTATTTCGATCCACCATCTTTAAAAAATTAAGATTTGGTCAATTACTTTTATTTTTTATTACGATTTAATCACCTGGGCACATGTCGTTTCACATTTTTTTAAGTGGACAATCTCATAATCCATCTCGAACACTAGCACGGTTGCCAAGTTATCCTCTTTGAGACCTAGAAGACCCTCTTTTCACTCTCCACTTTCCTTTTCTCATCTCCAACACCCTACTATGAAACCCTTGTTCCACGATTAGATGGTCGTTTCGCCATTACTCCAAGGAAGAAATGTTAAATTTTATATTTTGGTAGTAGTGGGCCCTATATGGGTTCTATATGGGCTTAAGGGTCTTACACCAAAAAGTCTCAAGACTTAGTGGCTCAACCCCTATACCTATATATAAACCCATTACACTTCTATCACACAACCGATGTGGTACTATATTTCCAACAAGAAAGAGAACATTAACCATAGAGGAAGGTTAATCTCTTCTCATTGTCAATCTCTTCTCATTATCAATTGATATTACTTTATTTCTCCCGTTCTTGATGTGGTTCCTAAGTTGTAGAGATAGGTTATATTTTTTAATATATATCATTGCACTTATAAAGTTGCATTTGGTTTGCCATGACAGAGGGTTTAAATCCATCACTATTCATATTTGATATATACAAAACGCACACATTGTAGTAGAGATTAAAGCAATGCATTTTTTTTTTTTTTTGGTTTATAACCAACTAATCATTCCCGTTCATTGGAGCACACACCTCTGCAAGTGACATGATCTTTTCTTTATAATACATTGTTAATAATACATTGTATCACAATGTGAAAAAAAATTAATAAATAATAGGGTAAATGACTAAAATGGTCCCATACCTTTATATGTCTTTAGTTGTGCTTTTTATTTTGGTTTTAATTTGAGTTTATGCCTAATTTTAATTGTTTTGGCTGTTATTTTTATGCTTGTTGTGAACTTTGTTAGGGGTTATTATGAAGAATTGTTTGATTGTTTGACGTAGTCTTGGATAGATATGATATAGTCTTGTTGTGAACTTTGTTAAGGGATGCATTGTTTAGCTTGTAAAATGGTCTATTTTCATTTTTATAGGTAGATTGTGCATTTATTTTATGGTCTATTAGCATTTTTGGTAATCATAACTAAGATATATTTGCTTCATACATAGGCAGATTGTGCCATTTATTCATCTTCTTCCATTATTTTATCACATTGATGTACACTTGCACTGATTTTGGAGTTAGGGATTCTTTCTCTTATAGTTTTCCTTGAAATAATTGGGAATGTTTATATAACATTGCCTGGTATGAGTATGAAAATGTATTGAAGGTTTTATATTGGAATAAAGATGTTAACATTGAGCCTTCATCTCTTACCATTTTACTTGTTTGACTATTTATCTTTTAATTCATGCATGTAGTGATTTCTTTATATATGTCCCCCATTTATTTATTTTTGTGAAATGCTAATGCAAATTGTGTGTGGATGTGTGTTAAGATTATGTGTTGGAGTGAAGTTGTGAAATACGAATGCAATTTTTGTTTTGAAGATTATCTATATATTCATTAATGAATTTACTAATTCATGTATGTAGATATTCATTTGTGTATTCATTTGTGGATTTCCTTATTGATTTATTTATATGAAAGGCAATTGCAATATATGTGTGTGTCTTCTTATAACTAAGCTAAATGGGTATCTTCCATTAATGAATTTCATTTTTGCATATCTAATCTCACTACAGTCTCTATTCATTTGTGTTAGTTCCGTCGATGTGGTTTGTGGTTTAGAGGACACTCAAACATTTATAGAAAATTCACACAAATCAAATAAGAAAGAGACACACAAGATTGGTAACCCAGTTCGGCGTCCACTCGTTTACGTCTGGGGGCCAAGCCCGGAGATAAACAATCCACTAAAAGAGGTGAAAATAGATTAGTACAAACACTTGTCACTCACTCTCCCAACAATAAAGATCACTACCCTATCTACATTGTCTAGTGCTCACACTCTCTCCTCCACAAGTGACACATACAATCTAGAGCAAAATAGCTTATATAGAAGCCTCAATGTCCCAAATATAGCATATACCTCTATTAGAATTTCCGCGGCTACTAATTTAAAAACTTTTCGAAATTAGCTGTTGTAACTCCTGTTGTAACATGAATTGCAACATGACCCTGACTGCTGACTTGACTGAGTTCTGATTACATTGCGAACGACCTCAAGACCCATCAACCTCCTGTTCATGCTTAGTCCGAGTCGGTGCAGCCAAATCTCCCTATCCTGACTGCAGGCAACTAACCTACCTCCTCAGTTCCTCATCACGCAGTCTCCTCGCAAGGGGTGCACGTCCTTGTGCGTCTTCACGAAACTTGCCAAACTTGATCTTCAATTCACCCAAGTTTGGTCTTCTAATCTTCCCAAGAAAGATCTTCAATCAATCAACTCAATCATGCCAACAATAGCCATGTCTTCAAATCTTGCCCTTAATAGTCTTCAATCATCCTCATTAAGGTTTGTTCAAATCATACCATCAATAGTCTCAATCATACCATTGATAGGTATTTCTTCAATTAAACTCCATCCATATTTAGTCTTCAATCAAATCACCCTAAATATGGTCTTGATATAATCTTGTCTTCAAGTTGTAATACATTGCCAAAAATAACTCCACCAAGATCTTCAAGATATTTGCCTCTAAGTCAAGACTTCTAGTCATGTCACCATACCTTGCCATGTCATTAATTATGCCACGTCACCTTAACTATATGTCAAATCATGCCAATTATAGTGCGGTTGCACTAACAATTTGTTTATCATTTCATTTTATTTGATTTTCCGTGATGTACAAGACTGCACTTGGCAGATTAAAACTTACAAAAATGTGTACACATGCTTAAAGGAGATGAAAAATAGGAGCATGACTTCAAAGTGGATGGGACACTATTACCTCCACAAGTTTCCAGTGATGAACACTACTTCATCAGTTCACTTCAGCAGGATGTTAGAGCAAATTTCAATACCTTAGTGTCATTAACTAAGTGATATAGGGCTAAGTTAGCTTCACTGGAAATTGTTTTAGGGAATACAAAAGAGCAATATGGTAAGATCTATGACTATTTGGAGGAAGTTAGGCAAACCAATAGAGGATCTACTATAATATGTTTCTTGGACTACAGATTATTTTTAAGAATGTACATTTGCCTATAAGGGTGCAAGGAGGGCTTCAAATCTGGCTGCAGACCTCTCATAAGCTTAGATGCATGTTTCTTAAAAGGCTATTATGGAGGGTAATCGATGGCAATTACACCACGGTTAGTTTCTTTTAAATGATCAAACTTTATAACAAACTACTGCTTTTAAAAGGTCCTGTGTAATAAGAATAATGGAACAAATGAATGTGAAGCTTCACAATCACATGTAGGAATCAATTGTTCCATATTTAATTTCTTTAAATAATGCCATGATTGAGTTATTCAAGACCTTAGCCTTCATAATGAAATATTACTCTCTAATTTATTTAGGGTGTTGCATCTAGTAGAATAACTCGAATGGAAGCTATAACAATGCAGGTAGAAGTCAGTTGTACACTGATTAATTTCTTTAAAATTCTCACACTTTATAACAAAATACTGATCTTAAAATGTCAGGGTAATAGCAATACAAGTAGTGAAGCTCTAACATCACAAAATGAACCTGTAACAACACAGGTAGCTACAATAGCCCATTATAAGTTTGTAAGATATTGCTTTTCATTTCAACTAGTTTCATTTGTGAAAATTAGTCTCCTTGTTGTATTTAGGAGAAAGGTCATCCGACTTGTGCAAATCCAACTAGGCACTAGCAAAGATAACAAGCAAGACAAGTGCCATCTAGGTATAAGGGAGGAAAAACTAAAGATGAAAATGGAGCTAAAGGAAAAAGAAAATTAGCCCAATTTACTAAAAATGCTCAAGAACAAGACGAGAAATCTGTGCAATAGTGAACATTGTCATTGGGGAAATGTATAAATTGTGCACAATTTAACTAAGTATTCTTTGGGTAGTAATATATGAAACCGACTATTTTTGTTTTTTCTCTTAGAGACTATATTAAAATGTAATGTGTACACAATATAGATTTGCATTTGTTTTGTAGTTTTGGAAGAAGAATGTTTACAAATGCAATTTCAGATTGTCTTTTGCATTTTTAACCTAGTAAATTTGTTTCAAGTGTGAGTGATTACTTTATACAATTTTGTTTGGCAAAAAATTTACAAGCACAGATTGAATACATGAAAAATATAATTTTGCAAACTTTACATTTTTTTTATCATCTGGGTGTTGAACACACAATAATAATTTTCAAAATTTTATAATGTTTATAGGACGCAATTACAAGTTTTCGCAGCCAAATTTTATAATGTCTCCAAATCTTTCAGCCGGTCGTTATCCTCCTTGCTGATGCCAATATAGCAATTAACCTTGCTGAGTGGTCGTTGTCCTCCTTCTTCCTCGACATTATGGTGAAGTCACCACTAGATCGTGGAACGAGGGTTAATCAAAGTAGGGCTTCGTAGGGGGTCGGAAAGGGAAAATGGTGGGTAAGAGAACGATTTCAGAGCTTGAGATTGAAGAAGGTTTGACTTGGCATCCGCGCTAACATCCGAGATGGATTATAAGGTTGTCCACTTGGAAAAAGTGTCACTCATCATATGCCACATCAACGTGGGATTGCCGTTAACGGCATGCGCTCATGTGACTAAATCGTAATAAAAAATCAAGGTACCAAATCGTAACTTTTTAAAGCTAAAGAACCAAAATAGAAACACACACAAAAATAAGGGACCATTTTGATTGTTTATCTAAAAATTTTAAAAGTGACAAGTAATTTGAAATTTTTTTTTTTCTAAATATAATAGTTGATATGAAACGAATGGAATAATTTTCTGTTAATTGCATGAATTATCTAGAAAGACTAAGAAGTCATTATCTTAAAAAGGTAAAATGATGAAAGTACCTCTGTGATGACTTATTAGTAGTTAGTTGACCATGATTTTCTTTTCAACGGTATTGTGACTTGTGAAAACCGGCTAGGTCATTGATCTAGTTAATGTCAGAGGTTAACCAAAATCAACAAGGATTGAACTGAGATTATATAATAAAATATAAAAATTATAATAATTAATAATGATTGAAATATGATATAATTTACATTGTTGATAATTTAAAATATAACGAGTTAAATTTATTATTTAAAATTTTTAATTTGATATACTACAGTGTTTTTTTCTAAAGAAATGCATTTAAATTTAATATTCAAAATTTTAGCTTTATATACACTGGCCTGAATTTTATAATAATGTAATAGAAAAACCTCACATCATTCCTCAACCTCTTTTCAGAATTAAAAGAATCATTTTCTCTCCTTCACCTCTCCCCTATGCTGTTTTTTTGGGAGAATTGGTTATAAACCCCTCAAAAATTCTATAATTGCATATTTACCCTCAGAAAAAATATAATTGTATATATACCCCTGAAAAATATAAGTAATTACGGATATGCCCCTACTGTTAAATTCCAGTAATCAAACTTGATTAACTATGGTTATAACTTGGATTAAGATATACAAAAGGTCCAAAATAACCCTTGTACAACTTTTTAAAAAAACTTTTTAAGGGTATATATGCAATGGTATAATGGCAATTTTATATATTTGTTGTTTGTTAATGGATGGTTTTTCAACTAATTTGAACATCAAGGGGTATATACGCAACTATGTATATTATTGATGGGTATGTATGCAATTAACTTTTATTCAGGGGCAAATATATAATTTCAAAATTTTTTTTAGAGTACACCGCAAAAAGCCTAGAAAGGCGACAAGCACTAAAAACCCTCGGGGACGCTGACGTGTGGGAGCAGGCTCAATGCCGACCCACGTGCCCTCACCTTGCGGAGGACATGAGGTTCGATCCCGGGTCCTTTCCGAAATGAACGCTCTACGCAAGAGACCCGATATCAATTGACCCAAAGGCCGTTGGTCTATGCTTCTCTTTGTTTGTCTTCCTCTGCCTCAATTGAAAAATCTCATTTTTAACTCGTTAAATCTCATCAAATCAAATAACTTTCAGTTAAATCGCTCAGGTCACTCGATTCTTGAGTAGATCATTTCAAATCTGAGTCAAAAGATATGGTCAGTTCTTGATATATATATATATATATATATATATTCGTCAAATCCATTAACCGGCGTGATTACATTACTTCTTAGTTGTTGCATGGCTAATTACACTAGTGTTGATGGGGGTTCGAGGAAAATGATGAAATATATGGATAAAAACATAAATTTGTTACTCTCTTTAGCTCGTTATAAATATTCACCTCAATTGTTTCATTCAAAGTAAAAAAATTAATTAAAATTGAAATATTTATAAACATTTAATTACTTTTTCTATTTGCCAATTTTCCCCTCTTTTAAGGCTATACATTTAATAGAATAGTGGTGAGAAATAATGTATTTAAACAAGTCGGTAAAGTTAAATTTAAAAATGAACTCTTAAATAAAATATATTGATGAATAATTTTGTATGTAAAAATTCCTGAAACTAGAAATTTATAATGGGACAAAGGAAATATTTGAGTGGTGGGTCATTACATGAAAAAAGATTCGAATCTACCGGTTATTTGAATATTCGGAGAAAATAATTGGTCATTTGCAAAAATTATTTAGGTAAAAAGGACTTTTATTATTTTCTTTTATTGGAAATGAACAAAAAGTCCCTCCAAAGTTCAGGTATTCACAAAAAAACCCCATGACTTTGAGTATTCCCAAAAGGTCCTTCCTTTTTCTAACAGGTTATTTTTCAGACCTGTCTGACATAAAGGTGGTTGATGTTGACATAAAGGTAATAGATGTTAACTAGGCTGACTCTTAGTTTTTAAGCAAAAATAGCAAATTTTAAGTGGAAACCTATAATTTTAAGCGGAAAAGTCAAATTTTAAACGCAAATGTGCTATATGTTAAGTGAAAACTTATGTGGTTAAGCGAAAACACCAAATTTTAAGCAAAAACCCATAATTTTAAGCGGAAAAGTCAAATTTTAAACGCAAATGTGCTATATATTAAGTGAAAATTTATGTGGTTAAACAAAAACATGATATGTTAAATGGAAACTATATATTTTAAGCGGGAAGTACATGTAAAATAGAATAAATTAACGGAGTAAGCTGCATTAATTGAAAAGTAAACTGTGAGGATTGAAAAGTAAACTGTCAAAAAAAGGAGGGACTGTCTGGTAAATTCAAATGTCAGAGGGTCTGTCTGGGATGTTTTGAAACTTTCAGGGACTAAAAAATAATTTTTCCTTTCTTTTATTATGACTGTCAAAGTTGTATTCCAGGCTATTATTGGGATTAATTTTTTGATAGGTCATTAAGTTTTAAACTTATTTCTTTCCGGTTACCAAGTTTTAATTTGTATTGTAAAGGTTACTCAATTTTGATTTCGTTTCACCGGGAGGTTACCTGCGAGTGACCACATCCATGCTGTTGAGGTGGATGCCGAAAAAACACAGTCAGCACAGCTCGCCACGTCCTAAGTTTGAGATGGAGCCTCCACATCAGCCGGCTTATCCACGTCAGCAGAGTTGGTAACCGTTTTAATACTAAATGAAAACTTAGTGACCGAAATGAAATAACAAAATATATTTCCATGACAAATTTAAGTGTGACATATTATTGAACAACTTATGTTATTTCATTTAAGTCACTAAGTTTTCATTTAGTATCAAAACGGTTACCAATTCTACTAACGTGGACAAGCCTGCTGATGTGGAGGCTCCATCTCAAATTGAGGACGTGGCGAGCTGTGCTAACTGTATTTTTTCCAGCATCCACGTCAGCAGCATGGATATGGTCACTCGCAGGTAACCTCCCGGTGAAACGAAATCAAACTTGAGTAACCTTTATGATACAAATTAAAACTTGGTAACTGGAAAGAAATAAGTTCAAAACTTAGTAACCTATAAAAAAAAATTAATCCCAGGCTATTGGGAATGAATTGTGTTGGCTTTTTTTTAAAAGAATTGATGCCCATTTAGCTTTAGTGCAATTGCTTCTTAATCAAATAGTTCATAAATTATCTAAAGAGAGTAAAAGGTTTTCCCTTTTTTAAACAAAGTTAACGACTTTATATTTTTTTAAAAAATAATGAAATAACAATTTTGTCCTTGTGATAATTTTTTTCTGGGTGACTTATTTCATATATACTCAAAATTTGGAGATGAGTTTATGGTAGCATTTGGTTGGATGTAATTCTAAATGCAGTGGATTTCTAGTTACAATGTAACTGGAAATACTTGGCTTTCAAAATATAGTGCAGTCAAATCTTGTGTTTGGTTGGATGTAACTGGAATTACTGTATTATAAGATTTTATGTTTGTTTGGAAGGATTTGTAAATCTGGAATTGGAAAACATGTGTATAAGTGTATGGATATGTCTGCGTATATGCATATATGTATATGAGTATATGTATATGTATATGTATATGTATATATTTGTGTGTATATACATACATATATATATATGTATAGGTATATCTAGGGAATGTATATACATACATGTATGTATACATAAATATATGTATGTATATGTATGTGCATACATATATGTGTATATATGTATATGTGTATGTGTATATGTATAGATTTATGTATATATATATGTATGTGTATGTATGTGTATACATATATGTATGTGTATATATGTATATGTGTATATGTATATGTATAGATTTATGTATATATATGTATGTATGTATATGTATGTGTATATGTATATGTGTATATATGTATATGTATAGATTTCTGTATATATATATATATATGCATATATACTGGTTTTGAACTCCCGGGATTTGATTTTACGGTCATTTTGACCGTAAACCAAAATCCCTCAATGATGGGATTTCAAAAGCACATGAAAAATGAAATACATCAAAACAAACACCGGATTTTAAAAAGGTAAGGATTTGGAGTTACATGTAACTCTAAATCCCTTGAAACAAACACTACCTATATGTTTTTTCAAAATGTAAAGGACTAATGGCCGGTTCTTGTAAATTACTAAAGCAAAAAAGCTATTTAACATTATTTTTTAATTATTATTATTATTATTATTATTATTAGAAGAGGGAGAATTGTATTAGAGTGAACTTTAAGGAATGATTGGAAAAGTAACAAATAATGCCTGAATTATTATTATTATTATTATTAAAGAAAATGCAATTGCAATCCAATCAAGATTGCGTTGGAGAGTAAACAAGAAAATGGGAAGGTTAGAGAATAATGGCCATCCATAATGCAAACATGGGATACCTCCTAAGCCATGCGTTTACTTTCCTTCATGGAAATAGATTACATTTTAGTAAATTTTATGACACGTGTCATTTTGACATGTTATGTATAAAAAATTCTCCTTCAAAATTTTTTTAATCAAACATATTTATAACCCATATCTAAATTCTCAAACTCTTCCATCTCCCAATATATATATATATATAAAATAATCATATATTTTAGCCAATAACTTATCATTCAAAAAAAATTTCAAATATTCTAATCAAATAAAAACATTGAAGTTAAAAAAAAATTATAGTGATAACTTGCTTGGAGGATCTTATATTAAATTTAAAAAAACTCGTTTCATTTATGAGATCATATATTACTCTCTAGAATAGAATTACCGACAATGTGATTCGTGAGTCATATTGATGAGAGTGTGCACCAATTAATTTCTTCCAATGCTTTAACATGAGATAGTGTGATCCGGCATCATAGTGTGATCTGACATCATCAATGACATTATACATGACATTATTACGGAATGTGTGGGAGTTGAAATCTATGTGGCCACAAATATAATTATACGGGCCCAAAGACTGAGCCCATGCTTTTTTCCTTGTTCGGCTTAGTCCTTCTAAGATCATACTTATTGGCCGATCAATATCATCTCTTAAAAAAGCCAACCCAAACAAGCCCAAAAAGCCTACTTTCATTCATTACCATTTATATAAACGGAACGCCTAACAAACACCCCGCGTTACTCTAACAAACACATGGTTTGCTTTCATTGAAGTCATCTCGCCTGGTTCTCGAACCAGGGTATTTCTGGTTCTCCCCTATCACAGCTTAACATGTGTCTCCAGATTACTACTAACCATAACATAAAAAAAATAATAACATCAAATGGGGACACGTGCCAAGATTTGATAGAGAAGACCATAGAATACCCTGGTTCTAGACAAGGTGAGATGACTTCGCTTTCATTCATTACCGTTTATAATGGAATGCCTAACAAACACGCAGCGTGACTCTAACAAACACACGTGTTACCAAGTGTGGCTCTTGTACATATTTCTCAAACAAACAAATCCAATATGAAGAAACACCAACTTCAACACAATCAAAATCACAAGAATTCAAAGAGGACAAAAACCCACAAGTTCAGCAAAACGATAAATTTCATAGCATAATCAACAACCAGAAAAGAAAAAAAAAAACCCATGATCCATACTTTATTAACTGAGTCCAAATCTCATCCAAAGCACTAAAGAAACCAAAACATTAAAATCGAACAAGCAACTCAACTATTCATAAACCAAAATCCAAACATTCTTTTTTGTCACAACTGCTATATGAATAATAACAAATAACAAATTGATGAAGTTTTAAATCGAGATATAAAAACCTGAGTAAAGTCCATGCATACGCGAAAGACCAACGCCAGATCTCCACTGATCCGATCCACCATTAAACAGGAGAAAAGAGATGCGATAGTTGGGGCTTGGGCTAGGTGTTCATACCTATGACGATGATAAGAGCGATGAAACTGTAGTGGGTGACGACCTTGGCCTGCTTCATGGCCCAAGTAGTCTACTCCTTGACGCAGCTGTAAGCCGATTAATCCCCATCGCCGTCTTCTTATGCTTCCGCTTCCCTTTCACTGAAACCCTAGGCGCCATTAGAGCACTCCTTCAAATCACCAAGACACCAACCCGCGCTCTAATACCCTAGGGCGAACTATATATATATATATATATATATATATATATATATATATATATTCTAAGAGATTATATTGATCGGCCAATAAGTCTGATCTTGGAAGGATAGGGTCGAACAGGGAAAACAGCATGGGCTCGGTCTTTGTGCCCACATAATTATATTTGTGGCCACATGGATTTCAACTCCCACATGTTCTGCAATGATGTCATGTATAATGTCATTGATGATTTCGCACTGCACCATCTCAGTTAAAGCATTGGAAGGAATTAATTGGTGCACAGAGAAACTGGCAATCCAACTGTAAGTATGGTAAACCAGTTTAGATCAAGCGTGGTATTCCTGCTATTGTTTTATGCAATGCAGGCCCTGAGTCTAACTATTATGAATTTCTCGAGAAATGTGATAATCTTTCTCTAAGAGAGTGAACCCATCAGAATGCGAGGTTTGAGTTCATTTCCTCTCCACTCTACAGGCTCCGAAGAGACCAGACTGCCACCGGATTAATGGCGGTGTGATCTCCATTACTCTTATTAGGTACACGGCTCCATTGAATACGTGGATCATGGATTCCTGTACCAGAGTCCTCATAATTACACCACAGGCAGAGGTGGCATTTGATTAGATGTAATTTTAAATGTAGTGGATTTTTAGTTACAATATAACTGCAAATACATGATTTTCAAAATACAGTGTAAATGAATCTTGTGTTTGGTTGCAATAACTGTATTATAAGATTTTATGTTTGCTTTGAAGGATTTATAAATCCGGAATTGGAAAACACATGTTTGGTTTGATGTATTTTAGGATATGGTTACTCACGGTAGGATTACCAATACTTTATTATATATCAATTTGTTATGGTATATTAATTATTAAATATTTATTAATTATTAACTTAAGTGTTTATTCTTATGAAATTATTATATCTTCAACATCAATTTCTTTTTATCATTGCAATTTATTATTAACTATATTATTGTTTATATTTAAATTATTTTTTTTAACTATAAGATTACCAATGACCATTTCTAATGTTATTTATTATTATACCTAATTTCTTATGACTAAATGTCCATCTCTAGTGAGGAAGAGACGGTGGTCGTGGTCGTTGGCTGCGGTGGTTAGGGCCGGGATTGCATAAAACAATAGCAGAAATACCACCTTTGTTTTGAGCTTGTTTACCGTACTTTTAATTGGATTGCCAGTCTCTCTGTGCACTAGGGGTGAGCAAAAAATCCGGATCCAATGGTCCGATCCGGTATCTGATTTTTTGACCCGAATTTTTTGGTTATCCGATCCAAATTTTTTAGATGAAAATCCGGTCAGATCCGGGTCGGGAGAAATTAAAAATCAGGTATCCGAATCCTATATGGGTTTTACTTTTTAGTATATTCTTATATATATATATAATATTAACTTTTATGTGATCTAAAAAGTAAAAAAAAATCCAAATCAGTCATCTAAACTATTTAAGAGTTATATATATATATATATATATATATATATCAGTAAACTTAAATTTTACAAGGGCTAAAAGTATAAAAAAAAATATCAAAATGCCTAATCTAATAACTTAAAGAGTTATATACTTATATAGTTATATATATTAATAAATTTCAATTCTACAAGGGTTAAAAGTAAAAAGAAAAAAAATTCCAAATCCCTACCTCTTATGTATTAATATTAACAAAGTTTGTACAAAATAATCTTAGATATCTATTAACAAATTATTATGATTTTTTTATATAAAAGGGAAAATTAGTAAAATACACATTACATCCCTCCTCACTTCTCCTCACTCCTCTTTCCAACCAAAATAGATTACCCCTTCACACTTCTCAATTGAACCAAACATAAAACTTTTATATTATTATATAAAAGTTATATATTAATATTAACTTTTATATAATCTAAAAAGTAAAAAAGAAAAAAATCCAAATCAGTCATCTAAACTATTTAAGAGTTATATATATATATATATATATATATATATATTAGTAAATTTAAATTTTACAAGGGCTAAAAAGTAATCAAAAAGGGAAAATTATTTTTTTAGTCCCCGAAAGTTTCAAAACATCCAGATGCAGCCTCCGACATTTTGAATTTGCCGACGAGTCCCTCCTTTTTTTGTCGACTTCATTTTCAATCACGGCGATTGTACTTTTTCAATTAATGCGAACTACTCTAGTTAGTTTATTCTATTTTTGCAACATGTATTTTCCGCTTAAAAATATATAGTTTCCATTTAACATTTCGTGTTTTTGTTTAACCACATAAGTTTTCACTTAACATATAACATATTTGCATTTAAAATTTGACTTTTCCGCTTAAAATTATGAGTTTCCGTTTAAAATTTAGTGTTTTCGCTTAACTACATAAGTTTTCACTTAACATATAGCACATTTGCTTTTAAAATTTGACTTTTCCCTTTAAAATTATGGGTTTCAACTTGAAATTTGGTATTTTCGCTTAAAAACTAAGAGCCAGCCCAGTTAACATCTGTTACCTTTATGTCAGAAAGATCTGAAAAATAACCTGTCAGAAAAAAGAAGGACATTTTGGGAATACTCAAAGTCATGGGGTTTTTTTGTGAATACCTGAATTTTGAAGGGACTTTTTTGTTCATTTCCAGATATCAAAATGCCTAATCTAATAACTTAAAGAGTTATATACTTATATAGTTATATATATTAATAAATTTCAATTCTACAAGGGTTAAAAGTAAAAAGAAAAAAATTCCAAATCCCTGCATCTTATGTATTAATATTAACAAAGTTTGTACAAAATAATCTTAGATACGTATAAACAAATTATTATGATTTTTTTATATAAAGGGAAAATTAGTAAAATACACATTACATCTAGAGGTGGGCACGGGCCGGTTACCCTAGGGACTGGCGAGAGCCCGAGCCCAGCAGGTCAGTTCACTGCCCACCGACTCCCACGACCCGACGTAGCGTGGGCTTAAAACCCAGCCGGGCCGGGTTGGCCCGTCGGACCCGGCAGTCTGGGGCCACGAGGAAGCCGGGCCCGGAACCGGCCCGGCTTCCAAGTTGGCCCGGTTGGCCCACCTCAAAAAGAAATTTTAAAAAATTCAAAAAAATACAGAAAATTCATAAAAAATTCGAAAAAAAATACAGAAAATTTGTGAAAATTCAGGAAAAAATTCAGAAAATTTTCTAAAAAAAAAAATGAATCAATTAAGACCCCAAACATGAAGACCACAAGTTTCCAAAAAATAAAAGATGTCCCACGTATTACACTAAATTTCACTAAAATTTTAAATTACACTAAATTTGAAAATAAATGGCTTGGACTTAATTCGTTTACATGCCGAATCAAGTTGCATGCGTATCCTCCTGGGTGTGAGAGGAATCAAAGCCCACATAGTTCTGTTACATAGTGTAATCGGTCACCCACTTACTTAATCGGTACCATCTAGGTCTTGGTCAGACTCAATGACTGTTGAGCCATGTGTGCTCATGATGTTAACCATTATTCAAAGATATTCCTTTTTTTACTAATATATTTTTTATAAATTAATATACATAATTTAAAAACAATTTTTTGTAATTTTATTTTTTATTTATAAATTGAAACAAAATAATCTAATATATATGTGACAAATAAGAGTGCCCCTATTTAAGAGAATTTAAGAGTGTGCATGTGTAGGGACTTAGTGCTTATGAGCCAAAAGACGATTGACAAAATAATCATTTAAAAAAAAAAATATTTATGAAAATTTATTGTTTGATAATTTGATATTTTACAGATTGATTTATATAGTTTTTTAATTTAGTATATGGTCTCTTAATTTTTTATAAATTAAATATATATGTAAAATATTTTGATATATATCCTACATCTATCTATATATAATTTTCTAATAAATGTTAAAAATAAATTGTAGCTCATGTGGTTTGTTTTTGTTGTCCAAGTTTATAAAGGTCATGGGTTCAAATCCCATAACCGCACTTACTAAAAAAATAATAACAATAAACCCATGTTGCACTTTTTTAAAAAATAATAATTAACAATAATATTAAAAAAACCCAACCCGTTCCGACCCGCCGGGTCACGAGTTGGGATCCCAGTCTGATCATGGGCTGGATTCGGGTCGATGAACCGCACGTAGGGTCATCGAACCGGCGGGCGGTTCTGAGTCAATGAACCGATCCGCATGGGTCAGCGAACCCGTGAGTCGGTTCCGGCCGGGCAGGTTTTTCGGATGGCCCGCCCAACATTACCCCTCCACACTTCTCAATTGAACCAAACATAAAACTTTTTCAACAAATCTTCCATTCTCCTCCCCTCCTTCCCCCACCCCCTCTTGTGGTTAGTTCCCAATGGCCATCACCCCCTTCTTTTCTCTAGCCTATTATTGATGCTTGAAGTTATTTGATATGCAATGCCTAAGATTGATAAAACTCTTTATTATTTTTGTTATGACGTTTGTTGTGTGGAAATTAATATAAGAATATAATGGTCTTTATAACTTTTAGTTTTAATATATTTGTTTTTTATGTAATGTTGCTATATAAAACAAATTCATGAAGTAGATAAAACTTAAATTCGGATCCGGATATCCAATAACCGATCCGGTTTAAACCGGATACCCGATTTTTGGTACCCGGTTTAAATCGGGTTGGATATGGGTTGAGTTTTTGCCAATTCAAAAATCCGATTACCGTTTTGGTTTTAAAAATCAGATCGGGTACCTAGTTTTGATCACCCCTAGATGAAAATATGTTAAATCTCTATTTGGTTAGTGAAATATTATTGGAATGTAACATTACCATGATTAATTAATTAGGTGAGAATCTTATATTACTAATTATCTTTTTACTAAAATATCCTTGATAGGTGTCTACTGTCTAATAGATTTAAGTTGGTAACATTTACTAATGCAAAAAAGAAAGTTATTTAGTAATAAATATTTGTTATTGTTAAAAAAAGTAAATTTGAAAATCAAAAATTTACTATTATTAAGATATGTATTTTAAATAATTAATTCTTTAAAAAATAATAACTAAATCAAATATAAATATTTTATATAAAATATAACTATTTTCCTCCAATTTAATTATTTAATATTAGAAAAAAAGTCTTAATTTGAAAATTTTTTTTTATCTCCAACAAAATATTTGATTTTTTATATTTTTTTAATTTATAATAGTTGGTATCTTGGGAAATTATATTAACTTAAGAAGTATAATAGAAAAAAATGATTGTGAGATTCCTACTTTTGAAGTGATAATCGCATACCCAATAATATTGGCAAAGTTATCAAATTTTGCGAAATATGATATTCATATTCCAAACAACTAAATGGTTAATTTAAGATTACATGGTTTACATTCCAAAGATAATCTAATATTATCCTTAACTAACCAATCGTCATTAAAAGTTTTCAAATAGTAACAATAGTTACATTAGCATTTCCATTATATATATATATATATATATATATATATATATATGGCCATAGGCGTGTTTATGTATATTTTAATTATTATTTCTTTATTTTATATCACTCATCAATGATAATGAAAGTTATGATCATAATAATTTAAATAATTTGGTATGTGACTATATATATATATATATATATATATGAGAAACATAATCTAGGTACGTCTTTAGATTACTGTTATCTAAGGTGTTTAATCATAACCGTTAGATCACCATTTAGATACTGTATATTTTTTACTATTTATGAATACTGTGCAACACTATAGAACACATTTTTTATACTATTCATGATGATCTTAGTCATTGGATTACCATCTGCCAAGTTTAGTGATTTTGTGTAATGACAAATTTGTTATTTAAGGATTATTACCAAATTTGGCAGATTTATTATTTGACTTATTTCTATATTGATAGCTAGATATGTTACTAGAAATAAGTTGTATGAAATTTGGTTATATATATCTTCCTCCCTCCTTTTATTTTGTGTTAATATATCTTTTTCAACAAAAAGGTGTCTGACCGATTGTGTTCATTTGGCCTTGTATCAGTGGTGATCGTGGTTCGGAAGAAGAGGAGAAAGGTTTTTTATTTTTTATTTTCCTTCTCTTGTTTCTAAGAGGACAAAGTAATAATAATAATAATAATAATAATAATAATAATAATAATAATCCTGTAATGGGATGAAATTTCAAATTATTTTAAAAAAATCATTATTTTTATTTTGAAATTTGTCACCCAATTCTTTGGGGTTTAATTTTTTTTTTAATTTCCCTTTTTTTTAATTGATTATTTTTTAAAATTTCTCTGAACTTATCTCCTCTTCGTTCTTACTCCCACTAGAAGTGTAATAGTAATTTTTTTTAAAAAACTTATCTATCCTCTTCATTTTTTATATTACGGCCATATGAAACAAGATGATAGCTCATACAATATTACAAGTATATTAAAAAAAAACCCTTCCTTTTAATTTTAGGAAGATTAATTAAAAAAATCTTCCATATTTTCATTATGATTATTTAGTCCCTCCCTTTTCAACATATTTATCTAATTTTTTATGTACTCCTTGTGATGTTAGTATTTTGATAAAATGTTAAAAACGTTCTTCAATACCCGACACTAAACTCCAGCAAGGTAGGTGGGCAAACTCAGCATACAACATTATAAGTTAAATTTAAAAAAAAAAAAAAAACTTCGTTTTTATTTAAATAAAAAATAAAAAATTCCATGATATTTTTATTTTGAACATTTATACCAAACAACCATTCAGGAACATTTTTCAAATGAAGAAAGATATGAGGACTATTCAGGAACGGGCAAGTTTCTCAGGGATATAATATTAATTTTCGTCTTTAAAATTTTTAAATACTTGTGTGAGCCCTCAAATCCTGACTTTTTTGGCGCGAAACCTTCTCTGTTTTCCCAAATCGCATCGGACCTCTTCAGTGTTCGAGCTTCAAGATTCATCGAGAGATCAGGGAAAGGAGTGATGGAGGAGACGACGGCATCCCAGTCGCCGGGAGGCGGCCAGTGATCCGAGGCGAAGGCCCTGCCTGGCTATTTGGAGCGCCTCAAGGCCATCCGTGGTGGTGCAAGGCGCTTGGATTCATCTGGCGCTGCCGCTGGCTACCAGATCAAGATGGAAGCACCGATCTATGACACGATCTCCGAGGAGGAGTATGCTGCCATGGTGACGCGCCGCCGGGAGGAGACCCGTGACTTCATTGTTGATGATGATGGGCTGGGATACGCCGACGAGAGCCAGGAGGAGGATTGGTATCACCCTTCTCACTCCTTCTCGTCTGATGATGTATTGGAGAAGCCTCGAAAGAAGAGAAACCCTAAGAATGAACTTGCATCAAAGAAACCCCAGCCATCATCTCTTTCGGCGGCTGCGGCTTTGATGGGGAAGCAGAGTTTGTCATCAATGTTCACCTCCTCGGTTTTCAAGAAGAACGAGAGGACGAAGGGCACAAGTTTGTTGACGGCCAACATTGTCGATGATGTGCTTGCAGAGTTTGCACCGGATGAGAACGATCGAGAGGAGTGGAGGCAGACAGGCTCAATAGCACGCATGATTAATGGTCTTTGTTGAGAGGAGAGAGAATATATGGAACTTTTTCTATTATTAATTACTTGAAATAATTTTTTTTATTTTACAAACCACTCTCACACTTTCTTCACTATGCACTACTTCTCTCTCTTGATACCTATGCTCACTCTCTCTTGATTAGCTCTCATTCAAGTTGCTTTAGCTTGCTTCCTAGCTTCTACTCTTCACAAATTTATAGGAGCTAATGTCGGTTGGAGGAAACTTCAAGTATGGCGGTGCTGATTTTTCCAGAAGCAAAAGGCGGTGCTGATTTTTTCAGAAGCTAAGTTGATGATGATAATTCAAGCTTCTTCTAGAAGCTTCAAATGGTGACATACTTTATCAGTCTTCAAGGCTCCTTTACACCAGCTCAAAACAGCAATGAGTTGCCATTGGACCCTGGAAATCAAATGAATCCGATCGATTCTTCGGATGCTAAATTAGAAACGGTTTCTGTGGAAAGTAGTTTGTTGGAGAATGATATTTCCGATCATGGGAAGGATGACTCGATGGAGTTAGTGAAGGAAGAAGAAGTTATGGGTCTAGAAAATTATTCAAGCTGTGTGAGTGAGATGAAGGATGCCAGTGAAGAAATCGAAGTGGAGGCCCCCAAGAGGGAGAATGAGTTCCCAGGCGAGCCATTCCATTTTTATATGCTTGATGCATCCGAGCAGTCTTTTGGTGCTAATGCAGGCACCTTGTACCTGTTTGGAAAGGTATGTTACCTACACCAGTTCGATTATACTTTTTCGCCCTTAAAACTGAATTTTGGTGCTTTTGGCTTACCATTCATAGCTTGAATTAGGCACTTTCTTCATAACTGGGATCATGATTTGGTTGTTAATGATATAACCTCTAATGCCTCTTTACTGCCAACAAAATTATATATTTTTTTTCTAGTTTAATTTTGTATTCTCTAATTATTTAAATTCTTCCCATTTTGATGTTTGGTTTAATGGATTATTAATTGATAGCTTATATATGCATATCAATCTGAAATTTTGCTTTTTTCTGCTGTACCATGCATTATGCAACTGATAATTATTATTTTTTTTTGTTTGCAATAGTAGAAAATACTTCATTAATTTTGTGAACCAGTTTGCATTTTCTGTGGAAAGAACTTTGAGCTCAAGAAATGTACATGGTTATTAGGTGAAGGAGGGTAACGCATTTCAGAGTTGCTGTGTGGTTGTAAAAAATATGCAAAGATGTGTTTATGCTGTTCCAAATGGAGCTGTATTTCCAGGGGGCAAGATAGTGGAACTTGAAGAGAATATTGCCAATATTGCCAATTCCAAGGCTTCACCATCAGATTTTCGCACAGCTTTGCTAGTAAATTACTGTTTCTTACTCTGTGCTTATTCCCTCTTGATTTTTGAACATGTTTACCTTTCTTGTTTTCAGTGAGTTTAATGCGTTCTTGTATTTTTCTTAACCAGGATATGGCAGTGGGATTAAAGAGTGAAATAACTAAGAGATTACCGCATCTCAATGGGTCCAATTTTAGCATAAAGCCAGTCAAGGTTTGTTATTAGTCACGGATATTTATTGTCATTATGGAACTTTGGAAAGAACTATTTCATCACATATTATTTAATCAATATGGTTCTATGTCGTCATTAATATTTTCATTATTGTTTGATTTCAGCGGAGCTATGCATTTGAGCGTCCTGACATACGTAGAGGGGAACAATATGTTCTCAAGATCAATTATCCGTTTAAGGTATTTCAGTTTCTGTGCATGGTCTGCTTGTGTATTTGATTTCAAGTCTTGAGTGTATCTGTTTCCTTTTAGTCACAGAAATAGTATGTTTCTTACACAGTGTTTGTTATCTGTCTTGTAATGGATTCACTCATTTCATTTGATCTTTATATACTTTCTTTCTATCTGTCATCATATTCTAAGTTCTAACTAATGTGTGAGAAGAAGTCTCAGAAATTCAAAAGATTTTATTAATCTGTCACTTGCATCTCAACATTTTTTTTAAATCTATCATACTTTAAGGTCACTTAAATCAAATGCTTGCCTGGTAGCAGAACATACTTCTCATCGTAGCATCTGTCTGACACTCATCCCTGTAGGCTAATTAACAACCATAATGGAACTCTAGCTCAACCACTGATATTGATTTCCCTTTGGTTGATTTGAATTTTCAATGCCTGCTGGTTCTTTTGTCCAGAAGCTATTTATTTTTCTACTGTGTATTCTCCATGACACTTGAACTCAGCCCTTTAATCAGATGGTTAGAATGTTATGCCATTCTTCAAGCTTTTGTATGATTAAATTTGAGAAGGTTACTCATCAGAGAGATCGGTGGCCTTCCGCATGCTATTTTGTTCCTGGACCATGTTCTGTCTGAAGCAATAGACTAAATGGGAGATACCAAATATTAGTCTAAAATAGCTATAATCATCTTGTCTTATTTTTTTTTTTATTTTTTATGTAGTGCATCTTATGAAAATCATTCACAGAAATATGCATAGTCACATGTCATGTTGATTGCAGGATCCACCATTGCCAACAGACTTGAAACAGGAACATTTCCTTCCACTGTTAGGTACAAACTCCAGGTAAAGTCAGTTAATGCACTTATCATTGCCAGATTTCAGAAATGACTCTTTTAACACAAGATAGGCATGCTTGATCCAGACTGGAGCTGAATTACCACCTTGGTTTTTTGCAAAACTCTTAAGGAAGCTAGAATATCATCAAATCAGCTCATGGCTTATCTTGTTTATTGTTTTTTGTTACTTTTAGGGGTCAATTGATTAATGCACAAGCTTGCTTAAATCTTATTTCCTTATTTCCTTATATCAAATTCCAGTTTCTCTCGGTTGTAGCCATAGAAAAGTCATTTAGCTTATGCTCTTTTGTAGATTCTATATAAGAGACTGAGATTCAAACAATACTACATAGATATGTTTTCAGTTGTATTTTTGCAATACTCAAGTTTTGGGTGAGTAAAACTCAATTTACCTTGCAATTCTTTTGCACTGGATTGCACCCACATGCAGAGGTATACTTCAAAATTATAACACATCTATGTTAGGTTTGATGTGATATGAATCTGTGTGAGAGCTCAAGACATCAAAGAGTATAATTTAGTGCAAAAACAGATGCACTACATGGGAGCATGGTGTTTTGGCTCTCATTTTACATGAGAATTAACTTCTTGTAATTTTTGTGGTACAGTGCTTTGGAATTGTTTTTTGATTAAAAAGGAAAATCAAAGGGCCCACTTGGCTGGGGATTTCAAAATTTGCATGCTGTCCAGCTTCTCAAAAGGTACGTTTTTTCAACTACATCACTCGACTGAGCTCACAAACATAGCTTATTCTCATCCTTTTAGGATTTTTTTGTCTCATTATCACAACAAAGATGTACCTTTATTGGTTTTAGTAATTATCCTTGTGCTTTTTTCCAATATCAGGTCAGCTGGTGCAAATATGAAGTAGTGGTTGATTGTCCCAAGGACTTGCATGTTTCTGCTTCAAAGGCTACTCCAGAAATTCCTCCAGTAGTTGCTGCGGCAATAAGCTTGAAAACCATTATTGGGGAGAAACGTACAACAAATGAAGTAGTGTCAGCTTCTATTATCTGTTGTCACAAGGCAAAGGTATTTGTTTCTCTTTTGAAATTCTCTATTTGGCTGATTGGTGTTTCAGAGAATTACTTCTCTCTTTGCATCTTTTATTACCATTTGATAATGCTGTTTGAAAATTATTCTTGGTAAATTGTCAATATTATTCATTTCAATAATGCCATCTCCCTCATTGGTCAAATGCTGCACCTTGTGGGTAAAAGTGGGAAAGCACCTATGAGGGCATGCCATTTGTGGGAATTGTGGGAACAAGTGAAACCTGCCAGTTGTATAAAAAAAAACTTCTTGTTTATGATTGTTTTGCTTCATATGGATAATTGAGTAAGGAATGTATAAGCATGGGTTTATATTGGTGCAGTGATGCTCCTCTAATTTTCTAGTTGAATAAATTAATCTGCTTATGTAAAATGCAGATTAATAGCCCAATGTCAGTTGAAGAATTGGAGAGACCAGGCATGCTCAGCCATTTCACTGTTGTCCGCAAGCTTGACGGAGGCATATTTCCAATGGGCTTTGAACAAGAAGCTGATACTAGAAATTCGAAGGCTGGGTCTAATGTGCTGGCACTGGAAAGCAGGCACGATACTGGCGTATATTGTATTAAACAATCAATATTGTTACCTATTTTCTTAACATCAGAATATCTGTTCCATTGACTTGCATTCATTGAAATTGGTGATCTATCTTCTGCAGTGAAAGGGCCTTGTTAAATCGCTTGATGGTTGAATTGCACAAATTGGATTGCGATGTTCTTGTTGGGCACAACATTTCTGGTTTTGATCTTGATATACTTCTACACCGAGCACAGGTTTATCTCATGCTTTTGTTTTTTATTCTTGACTGATATTGTGTTTCACTTTAGGACATTTCGTTGCACCCAAGATTTTTCTACTAATGCTATCATTCATTTTAGCTTAATGCCCTATAGATAAGGTCTATACATGACTTGTATTATTATTTTTTTTTATTGGTTGATCTAGCTGATAAAATACATTGTCATATTAGTTATTGCAGGATTGCAAGGTGCGCAGCGATATGTGGTCTAAGATTGGTCGTTTGAAGCGCTCTGTTATGCCCAAACTCACCAAAGGAAATTCCCTTTATGGATCTGGGGCAAGTCCAGGTATCATGTCTTGCATTGCAGGTCGCTCTCTATGTGATACCCTGTGTGTCTCGAGGGATTTGTTGAGGGAGGTATGCTAGAGCTTGATCTGAAAGATTTCTAGTATGCCTTTAGGACTTGATATTTTCAAGGTATCATGTTCTAATACCCTGTTACTAATTCTAGGAGAGCTATTCTTTGACACAACTTGCAAAGACACAGCTGAAAAAAGAGAGGAAAGAGATTGCTCCTCATGATATTCCAGCTATGCTCCAAATGTCAAGCACCCTTCTTGAACTAGTATGTGATACATGACATGAGTATCTTGCAACTTTACTAAAGTTTGAACTTGTACATTCTTCTTACCTTCGAAAAAGGCCATCTTTTTCTTTGCAAACTTAGCTGAATGATGATATTTATTACTGGACTAGGTTGACCATGGAGAGAATGACGCCAAGCTGTCTCTTGAGCTGATGTTTCATCTGAACCTTCTGCCCTCACCCGAAGCTTACCAATATTAGTGGCAACCTTTGGGGGAAAACTCTCCAGGTAAATCATATACTTACTTTGAGCTCGATCTCTTTTGTGTAGCTTATGCAGAAAATGTAACTTGTACTCTGCTTCGTTCTAAAGGGTGCTAGAGCACAAAGGGTTGAGTACCTTTGTTGCACGCTTTTTCATGCAAAGAAGTACATGGTCCCGGATAAGAATTCTGGCTGCAGTAAAGAGATGAATACAACAAAGCGCAAAATTAGTGCTGGAGCAGAGGGGGATGATAACGTTATTTTAAATATTGACCTCCGTGCCCCTAGATGACTGGAGATATCGAGCAAGGAAAAAGGAAGAAAAAGGCCCTTCTTACTCAGGTGGTTTGGTATTGGAACCAAAGAAGGGTTTATATGACAAATATGTATTGCTCTTAGACTTCAACAGCCTGTACCCTTCTATCATTCAAGTAATTTATCTTCTTCATGATTGAGTTGTCTACCACTGTTTCATAATTTATTTCTTGCTCTTGGTTTTACGTATTAGAATCTTTCTTAGTTATAGGTTTTATGAATGCAAGCTGTGACTATGATATCTTGCAACCTTTATCAGGAATTCAACATCTGCTTTACTACAGTTGAGCATTCTCCTGATGGTGCGGGCGCCAATCTTCCATCTTTAATACCCGTCGGGGTTCTACCTGAGGTATTATCTTTAGTAAACTTCTTTTAAGAGGATTCTGTTTCTCGGAAGACCTGGATGATTTTTCTTATTGAAATCATTGTTGGAAACTAAAGCCATCTCCATTGCATTTGATTGAGATTGATTGAAAATGCAATGTATTGTCCCCAACTAAAATTGAGTGGCTCAATGCCTGTAATTGGGTGACTTATTGATAAATTATTGCAAATTTTACTTAGGGATGGTAAAAACCTAACTGATCCGCTTTTTCCGACCCGATTCAGCCCAGCTTTGGGCTGGGCGGGACGGGGCGAGTTTGGTTTTTTCATGCCCCGCCCGCCTGCCCCACCCTGCTATTAATTTAACTTATTATAAATATTATATAGTGTAGGGGCAAGTGAAATTTTTTTAAAAATTTTAATAAATTTCTTATGAGCTTGTTTTTATAAGTATATGTTTTATAAAAAAAATTATTTTAAAAATGTTTTTAGGAATTTTAGTTACTTATTTGTAACTATGAGTGGGGTAAGGCGAAGTGGGGTGGGTGATTTATGAATAAAAAGAAAAGACGGGTGGGGCGAGGCAGGGGTGGGATAGTAAAGGCGTGCCCCGCTCCATTGTTATCTGGGGCGGGGATGGTAGAGGTGTGCTCCGCCTCCGTCCTGCCTCACCCCATTGCCATCCCTAGTTTTATTCAACTAACAGTATGGACACTGATTCTCAGATAAATCAAAATACGTTTTATGTGACTGCGTTGATGGCACACTAAAAAGAGTTGGAATAAATACTGAAAGCTTCAACTGAAGGCTTTAGATGATTTTTAAAATAGTGGAGATTTGTCAATTTGCTGTAAAGAACACTTCCATTGTTTGATTTGTAACATCATCTAACGCATTTGACCCTTCAGTTGTTAAAAAAATTGGTTGATACAAGAAAAATGGTCAAGTCATTGCTCGAGAATGCTTCTGGGCTTCAAGCCCAACAATATAATATTCAACAAGAAGCATTAAAGCTTACAGCAAACAGGTTAGGACCTATATTCTTGGTTCTGCAGTGCCTCTAATTTCTTCTTCTCTTTATTTCATCTGAATTCTGGGCTTTGTTCGACCAACTTGTTTCAGCATGTATGGTTGCTTGGGCTTTTCAAATTCAAGATTTTTATGCAAAACCACTTGCAGAGCTCATAACACGTAAAGTAAGAGCATTACTGTATGAAAGCATTACACAAAAATATTAGGTAGAACAATCATTTGAGGTTTATGTTGATTGATGTGTCTTTTGCAGGGAAGGGAGATCCTGCAAAGTACTGTGGATGTAGTTCAGAACCACTTGAACTTGGAGGTATCTCTTGTCCCCTGAGATTTATGATCCCTGAAAATTTATGTATGATGGCATTTCATCATACAGTGCCTCATGTGGTGTGTGTGGCTTCTTGTTGGCTGTACTATTAATTTCGGACATTTTACTGCTGTTAGATCAATTAAAATATTCTTGAATCACTTGTGATTTCTTACAGTAGATGGATGACTTTTGCATGTGGAGATGCTCAGTTAATTTGGAGGTTTGGAGTTTTCGAACTAAATAGTAATATTTGCATAAAAAAAGTGGAATGAGACTCTATAGATTAAATATATATATCTTCGGTTGCATTTTACAATATATGCTAATCATTTGTTTGTTTAGTCTATTTTCATTCCAGTTGAAACACAACCCAATTGCATTTTCAGCCTCATGATTGGGTTCAGCAGTAGATGCCTACACATTCATTATTTAAGAATCTGTGTTCCTAGTGCTTTAATCATCATCTGATGTGTGTTTATTGTTGGTCTAAAGTCTAAACCCAGTAGCTATTTTTCTTCATCATGGGTGCAAAGGAGGGAGATTGCATTCTGAATCTCCATGGGAACTCTGTAGTGAGAGATTGCATGTTGAGAGTTAAGTAAATATATACATCACTAAATGCTTGTATGTGCTAGCTAGTACACCAGATTGCATGCTGAGTGTGAAGTAACTATATACATCGCTAGATGCTTATGCTTGCTAGCTAGTACACTTCTTGGTTTATATGCAGCTCATCTGCCTAACTAGCTTGGGCACTTATTGGTTGTCACACAGGTAATTTATGGGGATACAGATTCTATTATGATCTACACAGGACTAGATGACATAAACAAAGCCAAGACAATTGCCAGGAAAGTCATTCAAGAGGTGAGCCTTATTATTAGTTTAATGGACTCCTTTTCTCTTTTACATTTTTTTCTTTTGCTGCTTCATGAATGGAAAATGAATGACTATAATACTACTGGCTTATTACATTATGTTGTGCTTTTTAATGCATGATTCGCATTTCAGAACTTGAACATGTTAACAAAATCTGTTTTTCATCCAGGTCAACAAGAAATACAACTGCTTAGAGATTGACCTTGATTGTTTGTATAAGAGAATGCTTCTTCTCAAGAAGAAGAAATATGCTGCTGTGAAAGTTAAGAATGGGATTCCCAATGAGGTTGGAGTTATAATATTCAATGCGTATCATTTTAGAGTATTGTTCTTTTATCTGTCTGATTATATCAAACATAAAGCAGGAAACAGACTGCAAGGGTGTTGATATGGTTCGACGAGACTGGAGTGACCTATCAAAAGACACGGGAAAATTCTGCCTCAAGCGGATATTATCTGAAATGTATATATTCAGATCACTTTTCTGGCTAGGGCTATGGCTATGGCTATGCCAGCCAAGAATATCCAGCATGTAATTATCTTTGTTAGTACTATTGATATTTATTTTGTATAGTTTTCTTCTAATTGTGCAGGTCCTGTGAAGATGTTGTTGACTCAATTCATAGTCATCTTATGAAGGTAATATTTCATCAAATTTCATCCAAGAATAACATTGGATCTTCTTGTATTTGTTATTTATGTATTGTTCCATAGACAACACAAAATTTTCTCTGCTGTTTGGTGGATTATGTTTATTCTCATTCGAATTTGATATACATATCTAAACCATGATGTGCCAGCATTGCCATGATTGGGGCACTTATGCACTTCAGGTACAAGGGCAGATGAGAAATGGTGACATAAAGATTGAAAAATATGTTATCCGGAAGACATTAACAAAGCCACCAGAGGACTATCCCGATGCAAAAAACCAACCTCATGTTCAGGTCCGACACCTCTCTCGCCAAGCAAATAACTTCTGGGGGACACACCCTTTGATTTATCCACATTTACCAACTTTCATGCTCCTTAACTGTTTGTTAGGTCGCCCTAAGATTGAAGCAAAATGGTTATCCTGGTTGCTCTGCTGGTGATACAGTTCCTTATGTTATATGCTGTCAGCAGGTGCTTGTCTTTACAAATCTTGGTTTCTTGATTCCAGCATAAAAATTTGATAACTTGAGTAACTGGGGATGATCGATCAACCTTCTTACCGTACAAGAAAAAAATTATTTGCTGATGTGAGGCATTATCTATTCTTAGTCCTCTTTTTTTTTTATTATTTTCTTGATCAGGAATCGAATTCTGGTTCTTCTGCTGGGATAGCTCAAAGGGCTAGACATCCTGATGAATTTAAAAGAGATGGTGGCAATTGGATGATTGACATCAACTATTACTTATCACAGCAGGTTTCTTTAATTATTATCCCTCTTTCTTCTGTGAGCAGATTTTTACTTAACAGCCTCTATTTACCTTTTAGTGATCAAATGTTGGTATGTCGCAGATTCATCCTGTGGTATCACGTTCATGTGCTTTCATTCAAGGCACTAGCCCAGCACGTTTAGCTGATTGTCTTGGGCTAGATTCATCCAAGGTAAACTTGAACAATAAACTACATTTATTTTCTCTGATTTTGCCTTTTGTTTATTGACATTCTGGTTTCTATGCTGAAGTACCAATACAATGCTTCTGAATCTGCTGGCAAAGGTCCTACTGCATTGCTTTCTGTGTTTTATGATGGTGAGAGGTAAATCCAGGAAACAAAAAGGGGGTTTAGTCTTAGAGTCAGACTGCATATGAAGCTATCTTGAACTCTACTTTAATTAGTTTCATCAAATATGTAGGTATTCTGGGTGTGTACCTCTTAAGTTATCATGCCCCAGTTGCTCAAGCTCCTTTGACTGCCCCCCAATATCCAGTTTACTATCTACTTCAAGCAATGGAAGCCAATCAAAGACACAAACAGAAAATGAGCCAATAAACTTCTGGCGCACAATGCGTTGCCCCAGATGCCCGGGTGATGTTGATTGTAGATTATCTCCTGCCATGATTGCCAACCAGGTGAAGAGTTTCACTACTTTTTACTAAGAACATATCATCTCTACATCCTTTGAACCGGAAATTTACCTTTCTCTTATTGTTGTAGGTCAAAAGGCAAGCTGATGGTTTCACATCCTTGTATTATAGAGGCTTAATGATTGTAAGTACTTACTTTAGTTGCGCCCAATATTTATTTTTCCATAATCTTGTATAAATTATAATGCTTCTGTTCATGAAACAGTGTGATGATGAACTGTGCAAGCACACCACTCGTAGTATAAATTTACGTGTAATAGGTGATGCAGAAAGGGGGACTGTTTGCCCAAACTATCCTTGCTGCAACGGCCATCTTGTTAGACAGGTTCCTTTCATAACCACCCAGTCTTTTATTCATTAAATATTAGATTGCATGCTTTTGACATAAGAGTCTAAATTTAAAGATATTGGCTTTGTTTCATTTATCCAACAGTACACTGAAGCTGATCTATACAAAACAATTTTTCCTATTTGTGCTACATTCTGATTCTAAAAGGTTCCTTTGAGAAGGTAACTAATTTTTTTCACTTATTACAAACTTGGGAAAACAAAACATTGTTAACTTTATTATGGTTGCTGGCTTGGATCAGCTTGCATTAAAGGACCGAGCACCATTTGAAAAGGAATTAGCAACGATTAGACCAGCAGTTGAACTGGCATCTTCAGTGATACACAAGATCAGAGACCGATGTGCTTATGCTTGGGTTTCACTTGGAGACCTTTCGGTCTCAGTATGATTCACAACAAGCCTTTTTTTGGTAATCTGCGCATGGATCCATCATGTCTCTTACCATTTTTTTTAAAATTTATATATATATACACACACTCCTATACGCCATTGATGTCTTCCTTACCATTTATTACCATTTATTACCATTTATTATTGGTAGAATACCCTATTTGATCGTTATTATGTTTAATTAATGTTATTAAGTAAAAAAAAAAAAAGTGACGGTGAGTTTGTAACTTGTAAATGACATTCACAGAGCGTGTTGCAGATCAGAAAAAAAAACAGACAATTTTGAGTAATTTTGACATGGAAATGCTGTGTTGATTGTGGTATATATCATTTGGAGGAACTCTTATTGCAGATCATGGACATGATCTCATCCTGATGAAAATTGCCTCAAATATCACATAATTTTTTTTCTGCAGGTGTATAGATGTCACCCTATTTATAGATGAACATCCCGGTGGTGATGAGGTAATTCAATCCTTGCAATTTGTTTCCTTCTTGAAAAACTGACAGATAAAGAAGCAGCCAACTTGCAGATATGCTTGCTATTCAGGGAAAATTTTCTCCTGTTCTATATCATTATTTCATCAAGGAATGGAGAAAGCTGACATGGTTAATGAGAGTTGAGAGTCAAGGCTTTTACTTTTAACTAGGCATTCTCCCCGGTCGTATAGGAGTTTTTAAAATTTTGTGAGGAATTTTTAGACAATATTATGTATAAAATAATTTAATTAAACAACTCCCATCATAGAAACTATTTTATATTTTGGATTTCGAGGGTTTTATAGGCATTTATTGCATAAATAATTAGATGTAATTAATGTTTTTCAATTATTAATATTATAAAGTGATATAAATAAAAACTTAAATGTTATAAAAATTAAAAATTATTACTTCTGATACACTCGAGAGTAAATTATACATCTATTTTAATAGTATGTATAGATCTTGTTTATTTTTCCCTCTTATTTTTTTTGTTTGTTTACCTTGTTTATTTTTCCCTCTTATTTTCTTTGTTTGTTTAGCTTGCAGCTGTTTTCCTTCGGTGTTTTATCATGTGTATCTTTTAGTTTCTTATTGAATAAAACTTAGCTCCAGCAGGCAGTAGCTCTTTTTTCCAAATAAAATAAAATAAAATAAAATAAAATATGCAGCCAATGATTTCATAATGGAGAAGCATTTGATTGGCGAAGTCGGCACTCAACTGGTCCAGCTAATCACATATATGTCCCTCCTCATCAAGCACCCTATGGGTGTGTTTGGATATTGGGATCAACCCTTATGGCACGTGCATATCCAAACATGTCCATGTTTGGGATGGATATGTCCATGTTTGGGCATGCATCAAAGATATGGGAAGGGAATGAGGGGGGAGTGCATGCCCCTCAAACCATTCATGCTCATCCCTCTCATTTTGGGGGAATTGAGCATGTCTTGATAAGAAATTTATTTTTATATCCTTTATAGATAATTTATTTACCTTTATGCCCCTCAAATTGAGATTTTTAATTTTTTGAATAATATTTTGGATGAAAATTAAAAATCTCATTTATTTTTTAAATATTAGATTTATTAAAATTTTATTGATTTAAAAATAATTAATTTTGGACATTTGTTTATTTTACTTTAAATAAAATAATTAAATTGTATTCATTGATTAAAATGTATAAATTTAAAATTTTATTAAGAAAATAAATACATTAATAACTTATTTTAAAAAAATTATAGAAATTGGAGCCATTTAATAAAATTTCTTACAAATAAAATATGAGAGGATACAAAAGTAATTATACTAAAATTTTCCCTATATCCACTCTTATCCCTATCTACAAACCAAACGGACCCCAATCAGACCAATTTACTAAAATTTCTTATCTCCAATCCCCTTTCCCTATTTTTAACCCCATCCCCATATTCCCATGCCCTCCAACCAAACGGACCCTATAATCCTGAATAATCCTCATTTCACCACCGTGTGATTCGACGCATCACCCAAACAGAGTGTTATGTTTAATTCAAGCATTGTAATCATTTGCTATTGAATAATCAAGATAACATTCTAGAAAATAATGGATTGAAATTATGATGCAGACTCACACCAATTATCAGCTGATTTAGAGGAAACCAGAGAAAAGAGAAGATGAAGAAGAGGGAGAAGAAGAAAGAGAAAGGAAAGAGAAAGATAGGGAGAATAAAGCAAATCTTTTCTTAGCTTTTCATTCATTGTATCCCTGATTATATAGGGAATCATTATAATCATAGTTTGTAACCAATTTGTAACAAAGTCACCATTGAGGCATTTCTATAAACACTACACCTGTCAGGACACTCTACTTAATGATATCCACTTCTCTAAACAACTTGAATTCCAGAATTTACAACTTGTATTACTACTAATCATCATTTAATTACTAATCAGTATCTCATTTCCTGCTTCTCAATTCATCACAAAATCTTTATAGTGGTTTCAACGACTGCTTCTCCTCATAACTATGAGATCTTCCCCGGTGATAGCATCCGCATCAATTGTCCCCACCTCTACTAGACCCTTGTCGTCAAGGGTGAATTCTGGAAACACCCTCTGAAATTCAGCTGTGTCTTCCCATGTAGCTTCTTCTTCTGAATGTTGTCCCCATTAAACCAATATCTGGGAAATGACTTTGCCTCGCCTAAGTATCTCGCGGCGTTGCAACACATTACTGGGTGTCAATACTGGGTGTTGATTTAAAATTTTAAACGACAATGATTAACCTCCACAGTGGGATCCCCAACAAACTTCTTTAACTTGGAGATATGAAAGACATTATGTAATTTGGTAGTACCAGGCAAGTTCAAGTGATAGGCAATGGTGCCAATTTGTTCCAATATTTGGAACGACCCATAAAACCTCCTAGCAAGCGTATTAAATGACCACTGTCGTAGGGATGTTTGACGATACGACCATAATTTCAATAGAACCCAATCATCCTTCTGGAATTGAACATCCGTACGACCCATGTTAGCTTGATTCTTCATGCGAAATTAAGCTCAGCTTAAGTTCTTCTTCAACTCCTGAAGAATGGTCGCCCGTTCCATCAGTAATTCATCAACTGAAGCAATTGTGGACTATCCGGCAAGGTAGTCTGTCAGAGAAGGTGGTGGTCGGCTGAACACAGCTTCAAAAGGGCTCATGTTGATCGCAGAATGCTAAGTAGTGTTGTAGTGCCACTCAGCCCACGGCAAGAAGCACGACCACTGACGGGGGTTGTCGGCGGAGAAGCACCGTAGATAATCCTCTAGGCACCGATTAAGCACCTCCGTTTGCTTATCTGTTTGGGCGTGGTATGCACTACTCATGCTAACAGAGTACTCTGAAGCTTGAATAATTCCCGCCAGAAGCTACTCATGAAAATTGGGTCCCGATCAGACACGATCTGAGCCGGTATACCATGCAACTTGATGGCATCTCTCACCATGAGTTTTACTACCTATGGCGCTGTGAATTGAGATCCCAATGCTGAAAAGTGGACATGTTTGGAGAACCGATCATCAACCACCATAATTGTTGATTTCCCATTGGACAGTAGCATCACAATGATGAAGTCCATGGATACTGAATGCTAAATTTTTCCTAGAATTGGCAGCGGCTACAAGAAATCTTAGGGAGCTCAACTGAACGGCTTTAGGGTCTGCCATATTGTGCAGCGAGACACAAAGTTGCGTACCAATCGCCGGAGGTCTGGCCAATAAAAAATGCTTGCGATACGCGTCAATGTCCTGTATATACTGGCATGGCTACCTGTTGGAGTATTGTGAAACTTATAAATCAGCAAGGGTTAAATAGTCGAATCTTGCCGAAATCCAGACCTTCCATTTGAACAAGAGAATTCCATCCCATAAAACAAAATTTCGATGTTGTCCTGGTTCTTCTTTCACTGAGTTTATGAGCTTCATTATCTCCCCATGAGAATTGTAAGCACTCTGCATCACCTCCTAGAGAATTGGTTGTGGCCCTGAATTTGAAAACAGAGCAGAGAGCGTTGCTCCTTCCATTTGAGACAAAGCATCGGCTGGACCATTTAACACCCCGGTTTGTATTCAATATCAAAATCGTAGCCAAGAAGCTTGTAGAGCTACCCTATTGTTTTGGTGTCTGAATGGTTTGGTGGAGTAAGGATCAGAAACTCCAGTGATATGATTAGACTGTGATAGCGAACATCTCGCGAGCATAGGTTAGTGCAGCTTGCATGCAGATCGAAAACTGTTTACTGAAGTATGAGATGGGATGGCCTCGCTACATTGGAACTGCGCCAACACTGGTACCAGATGCATTAGTTTGAATGACAAACAGAGCAGTAAAATCAGGTAATTATAGAATTGGTGTTTGTATCATTACCTCCTTCAATGTCTAAAAAGCATGAGTTACAGCCAGTGTCCAGATGAATGCGTTCTTGAGGAGAAGCTCGGTCAAAGGTGCGGCAAGTGCAGCATATCAATCAACAAATTTTCTATAATAGCCGTAGAGACCCAAGAATCCCCTCAAAGCTTTCATTGAAGCTGGTAGAGGCCACTTTTAAATCGCCCAAATTTTCTTTGGATCCACAGCCACCCCTTCACCAGAGATGACATGACCGAGATATCCAATAGAGGTACACCTGAATTATCATTTAAATAGTTTAGCGAAGAGTCGGTAATCTCGGAGTCTTCCAAACACCTCGGTCAAATGATCCAAATGAGAATTCTAATCCCGACTGTAGATAAGAATGTCATAAAAAATGAGGACAAATTTGCGAAGTACTTGCCTGAAAGTATTATTCATGAGGGATTGGAAGTGGACGGTGCTTTCGTGAGGCCAAACAGCATAACGAGGAAATTATAGTGTCCCTCATGCGTTTGAAACACCATCTTCTCCACATAATTAGGGTGAATTCGGACCTGGTGATAGGCCGTACGGAGGTCTAATTTGGAAAAAAATCTATGATCCTGCAACCTCATCTAACAGTTCCTCCATGGTCGGAATCTGGAATTGATCCTTGATGCTCACCGCATTCAATGCCCGGTAATCTACATAGAACCTTCAAGTGTTATCTTTCTTCTTGACTAGAAGGACCGGCGAGGATAAGGGACTCGTGCTTAGCCGTATAATCCCTTCAAACACCATTTCTCCAACAAGCTTCTCAATTTCTGATTTCTGAAAGTAGGGATACCGGTACGGTTGACACACCCCTTGTGTGAGTGCCCCGTAAGTGCACGGGTTATCGAACTGATAAAGTATCCCCGTGAGTAGGTAATTGTATCCATAAGGAATAGTGATCAGAAGCAAGAAGTAATGCTATTTAGCTAGGGTGAAAACCAAGTTGTGATAAGTGAACAAAATCAATGCAAATAGAATTAAAGAAAAGAAAAAAAAACGCAATAAGGATAAGGAGAAGCAATTGATAAGAGAATAGGGTACCCAGACATTGCTCACCCTAGGACTATTGTTTCAAGTGCAAGACTACTAATTATGCCACCTAATTGAAATTTAATGAGTCGTGGAAATCCAAAGATACACGGTCCCAAACCTAACGTCAACCGTGACTAACCCTCACACTGTGCCCCGGCGGAAAGGGATACTCTCGATGCCTCACACTGTGTGGGGTTACATGAAGCTCTAAAGACTCAAAGTGATAAACCCTATTCCCTAGCATAGATTTAACCCTTTGGTCCATGCGAAAGACCCCTACTCGCAATTAAGCCCCAGCACTAAGAATTATTTCAACGCTTCACTCTGTTGCTTGCACAACTAAGCCCTAGTGGAGTTTGTCTCTTAGCACTTTACTCTATCATAAACGCAAAGAACTATTGGAACGTGGAGGTAGGATAAATCATATCGGAAGGGAAAGGGGATGTTTCGCTACCGCTCGACTCATCCTCTCGACCCTCTCCAACCTAGCTTTGTATAACTCTCATGGTGTGTCACTCATCCACAAGGAATGGCAAGATAGATTCTCAACCTTAGTGTCACTCTAAAGAAAAATCAATACAACAAGCATTCAAGGTTGAAACTCAATTAAAACATCAATTAAAGAAGCAAACAAGAGTCAATGAAATAAAATCATCCTAGGGTTTACAAGTCCAAGCACCCACTAAAGGTTTAGCTCTCCATGGAGCAATATACAATCAACAATGAAATCGAATGTAAAAGCATACAATCTATAAGTAAAAACCCCCTTGTAGTCTATATCGATGGTCTTGTGGAGCTGCCTTGTCTTCTTCAAATGTTCCGTTGTCAAGCCTAAGGCACACTTCACCGAATCAATGTTGACAAAAGCTCCCCCAATAACTCTCCTCCAAAAAAACGCAATGTTGAAGGTTTTAGAACCACTCCAAAGACCTAGGCAAAGCCTCTCCAAACTCTAGCCGCGAGTGCCTCCAAAGGTGGAAAAAAGATGGGGAAAAGATCATAAAAGAATCCCAAAAAGGTCTCAAATCACGGTATTTATAGGGGTTGGAATCGGACATCCACACGGGCGTGTGGAATTTTCACACGGCCGTGTGGATTCCTAGAACTTGTTTTCTGCGAGCTGTAAACAGTAACTGCTACAGTAATTTTGCCGATGTGATTTGCTACGGTAAATTGCTACACTACTTCGCCAAAATGCTCTCGATTCCACTCTTTTCATCTAGACCACATGAGTGGATACACATTCCCATGCAGTAGATCGCGTCGCGTCTTCATTGAAACTACATTGATGAAGCTCTTACTAGTATTTCAAGTCAAAACACATGAGCCATGAGTGTGATTACCTTTGTGCCCCTCTACTTTGTGTATTCACTAAAGCACAACGAAGGTTGGCACACACCCAAATGTCTTTGAGCACAACTTATGTCTTCGGGTTTGTTCAATCCAAGAACTTCATCAACAAATGCATCCACGATCTACTTTTGCTTTCTTTCTTCCACAATTGTCTCAATAACTCTAAATGCACAAAAAAACACAAATACACATACATAAGCGATAAAATCGATACAAGTGATACTCAATGTAAGAAAAGAATACTTCATATTACTAATACACAAGTACTTATCAAAACTTTAACATTTACTAGTGGCGCACCGGGTGTGAGGGTGATGCGGTGATCCTGTACTCAGGATGGAGGGAGACTAGTCGAAGCTTTAAAAATTTCGTTGAAATTATGAAAAAGAGAGTAGAAGTCATTGAGGAAGACAACGGGTGCTTCTAATCCAACTGATGGAACTTGGTTCAGGTTAGTCAATTCAATGGGTTCGACTATCAATTAAAAAAATTGTGCTCCATCTGAGTTCGTCTTGTGAAGAGAGGCAGGCCGGACCAGCTAAGATTGTTGTTGAGTAACACTATGAAATCAGACTCGATGGCATTTGGAATTGAATTCCATCCAGAGATTCTCGTAGTCGAAGAGGATTGGACCCAGTTGTAATAACCATTGCACGCCTAAAACGAGATCTGCACCATAGATGGGTAACAGAATAAGATTAATGGTGAAGATTAATCTCCTACCTTCAAAGAAACGGCTGAGCATTCACCTCCCACGTGAGAGCGTAGTCGTTGCCGACGGTGACTCTCGTATAGGCCGATGGTTGTACCACCAAATTCAAATGCGATGCTAGTTGATTTTGAATAAAATTGTTTGTAGATCCGCCATCCACCAGAATGAGGACCTCCTAGCCATTAATGGATCCGATGAGCTTCAATGTAGATAGACCTAAATGTCCCATTAAAGCATGGATGGAAATAGGCAGTATGGCTTGTTCCCAATTTTCCTCCGCGCAGCTATCCATCGGTTGTTGTACTATTTCCGATGGAGGTTCGCCCTCCGGAGAGGTCACATCCTCCTGCTCCACCATTAAGTAAAGAAACTGGGCTAGTTAACATTTGTGATTTGGCGTAAATTTGGAGTCACAATTGAAGCACAACCCCTTTTCTCTACGTGCTGCCATTTCTACCAAAGAGAGGCCCTCGATCGGCAATGATGCAGCTTGGTGAATCGTTACAGTAGGAGGCTGTGGAACTAGTTTAGGCTATGGCAACCTGGGTTGCAGAGAACCGCTAGCATTGCATTTATCTTCTACTAATCTCGCCATACCCATAGCATCGTGGAGATTCCCAAGCTTCAATATATATAACTCCCGTTGGATTTCATCACGAAAACTTGAGAGAAAGAAATTGAGAAGTTTTTGCTCATTCAAACCAATGACTCGAGTAGAGAGACACTTGAATTCATTCAAATAAGTTGTGACGGTGGATGTTTGCCGGAGTTTGAAGAGAGTGGCGTCGTGGTTCACAAAAGATGATGGTCCAAACCTCAATTCTAGCTTCCGGAAAAAATCATCCCAGTGAGATAACTATGAAGTTGAATACAACCACTGGAACCATTGAAGAACTTGCCCGGTCATGTAGAAAGCGGCTATGGCGATGCTATGATCGTCAAGAATTTGATGAAAATAAAAGCAGTAGTTGATTTAGAACAACCAACTGAGGACATGCTTGCCGGTGAACAGAGGGACCTCCATCTTAGGCAAACAAGGAGGAGATGTAGAACTACTAGAGTGAAGAGAATGTGGAGTTAATGGAAGATGGGATTTAAACATTGGTAATTGAGGGAACGTCAATAGTGGAAGCAGAGAAGGTTGGGGTGTTGGGGTGGAACTGTTGTAATTTGACCATCATTTCCGCCATGATTGCCTGTTGAGAAGCCATAGAGGTACGCAAGAGATCAAATGATTCCAAATTGCTCTTCCGAATAGCTTCAAAGGATTCTAAGTGGTGCTGAACTGTAGAACATAGGGATTTGATCTTGGTGAACACAAAGTCATGCCGAGCCAGTTGATCAGCTATAAGCACCACCTGCTCCTCCACCGCACACGCTCGACTCACCAGGCCCTCCGTCATAAAGTCAATGAAAGCATCAATTTAATGCAGACTCACACCAATTATCAACTAATTTAGAGGAAACTAGAGAAAAGAGAAGATGAAGAAAAAGGAGAAGGAGAAAGAGAAGGGAAGGAGAAAGAGAAAAGAGAATAGAGCAAATCTTTTCTTAGCTTTTCATTCATTGTATCCCTAATTATATAGGGAATCATTACAATCATTGTTTGTAACCAATTTGTAACAAAGTCACTATTGAGGCATTTCGACAAACACTACACCTACCAAGACACTCTACTTAATGATAACCACTTCTCTAAACAATCTGAATTCTAGAATTTACAACTTGTATTACTACTAATCATCATTTAATTGCTAATAGTATCACCTTTCCTACTTCTCAATTCATCACAAAATCTTTATATTTGTCACCACTGATGCCTTGGTTCCGACGACCGCTTCTCCTCATAGCGTGAGATCTTCCCCGGTGATAGCATCCTCATCAAATTCTCTACTTATGCAATCCCTTTCATGGCAAACAACTTGTGAACACTGATAAAACCATTGAAAATAATCTGCAAAGGTTCACAATAGTAACATATTATTCTCTATATTTTCTAGCTCTCCTTAAGGCCTCAAACTATGAGAAATGATCCCATAGCCTAATTCCGTGGTAGTTACTGACGGAACCATATGGTTTATCCTCACCAGGTTGAATTGCCCTCAATTAAAAAGTAATCTTTTAAAATAATTACTAATCTATCCTTATATCACATAATAAATAAAAAATAAAATTTATACACTTATGGCTCATAATGAACCACGTCTTGGTTCCACAATAGTATTCATGGAACAAAGTCCACTGGAATATTTTTCTCAAAAATATTGAGAGGAAACAAAATAAAAGTTAAAAAAAAATCTACCAATAGAAAAAGGGATAAATTCTTTTCATCCAATCTTGTACTTAATCCACTCATCATTAGCTCAGATAGCATCTAAACAAATGATCCGCTGCCATGTTTCAAAATCCTCAGTTGTTTTCTTCGGTTTGCAAGTATCAGTGTCATCTGTTAATCGGGTACCATGCATTCTTGATCATTCTCTTCATCAGCTCCTGCAAGAGAAGAAATCTGAATGGTTTCTGTTTCATCATCAACAGAAGAATCAGTGTTCAAAGCTCTATTTTCCCTGAAGACGTATTAAAATGAGTGACACCAGACACCACTCTTGCCTTCATCTTCTTCAATGTGACATGAGTTGGATTCAAAGGTTTCCTCATTTTGTGGTAGCCAGCAGCATTGTCAACCATGCCATCTCTCTCAGTTGAAAGGAACGGCCTGGCACTAGTGAAGGTTTCAGAGCTTCATGATTCAGAACCATCTAGATTAGTGGCTCACTCTGTGTAACCAATTTCACCTATATCTTTCAGTTGCTCGACATAGCGCTCTACAAGCTTGCAGTGTAGACGTCTTAGTTTCTCATACTCTTTTCTGAACAAATGGCAAAGCCATTAGGATGTGAACTCCGTAAATATTTGCAAGATAAAGATACTAACACGAGACAAAACATAAGGCAATCGTTCTCAGTTTTCTGTTCCAAAAGCATACATTTGTAGCCAGTGGGCTTACCATTTTATTTGGGATTAGAATTTATTAATCTTAATTGCCAGCAAATGATACCAATGGCGTTCGTGCAAGCAAATGGAAATGGAATACCTATTCTTTTAAACTCTGAACTATTCAGATCATGCCTGCATGGAAACAAGAAGTGAAACCAAAAATATGAAGAAACATTAAAAATGTCTAGGCATGGAGAGCACTCAAATTTATCAAAAGAAAACAATAACAAAGAAGGCCTTATATGATCCTATAGATGATATATGCTGTGGTTCCCTTCATTGTTCCAATCTACTGCTAGCATTTCTCCTGTTTGCAATTTTAATTAGCCTTATGCATGGTAATTTGAGATTGTAGGGTCTTCAATATAAATTGTTAACATTGAAGTTGTGTCACCCGAACGTTTATGGCACTCAAAGAAAAGTTCATTGAGGTGGTATATCTAATTCACAAATTTAAACCAGACACAACACAATCAAATAATAATATTACACAATTTAATCTTCCAAACGTAAACAATATATGATTATTGAATAAATCAGGACATCCTCCCTCTGCTAAAATTACATTTTGTCAGATGCTAGCCTACTTAGATACAGAAATAAAACCTCGGTGTCCATACAACTATGTTTGATGCAATGATTGGTGTAGCTTATACTTATTAAATGGTTGATTTTGGGAACCAATCATTCATAAAGTTTCATAACCTCATAACCTATATGGTTAAATTTGGAAGCTAAATCTGCAGGTCTTCTCCCTGAATGCTAGTATATAAATTACAACATAGAGACAATAAAAAGGGAAAATTATCATATACTTTTGCTACCAAATGTGATGTCAGAACTTCACTGCCTAATCATCATATGAATATCAGTAATCAATAAACCAATTGAATCTATTGGAAACAAGATGACTAGATAGCAATCTTACACTCCAAGAAGGAAAGGCCAAACTTCAGCCCTGATGCTTGGATTGACTCCCCTGAATTACAAACAAGTTGACAAATTAATTATAAATTCACAAAAATACGATATAAGATCAAAAGATCAACAAAAATAAACTAAGACAAGAATACTAAAATTGCTTACTCCACTGTGAAGTTTTTTTTAACATTTTCACTCCTCTATCCTGTAAGGTCCCATCTGGGTTGAAGAAACTGTCCATTGCTGCCGAGAAAGAGCATGTTTCCTTTTCCTTCGAGACCATGGTGATCTAATACTGCTTCTGCAGCCCACATAACAGCATCATTAGCAAATAAAATACATAACTAGATAGAAATGAAAAGGAGAATGCAAGAGATATGAAATGACTCAAA
>NC_052474.1:18829812-18867287 GCF_009730915.1 Dioscorea cayenensis subsp. rotundata
TCTCTAAGCATATAAATCCTTGCAAATTTTATAATTACATAGTTCTCCATAGAAAACTTATAAAATATATATATATATATATATATATATATATATATATATATATATATTAATATATGAGATAAATGAAAGGGTTATTTGAGTGATGTGAGCCTGTCACTTGGGAGTGGCCTCCACCCCATGTGCAATTGGCATTGTCCCATTCCCATCTACACTTTTCCAATTCATCCAATGCCCTTCCTATGCATCATCATGCTTCCTTAGTCCCTTTATTTATTTACTTATTTATAATCTCTTTTAACCCCTTTTTTTAATGCTCATATTATATTATTTATATTTATTACCTTCTATTTTCAAACAAAACAATTATTGTCCTTGATGATATGTATGGATTACTTGATTTCCATGATTTGGTATACATTAATCCAAAACATATAAATATTACACTTAATCCATACCTAATCGAATCACTTCCACACATTCATTTCTCTAATCCTATCAAAACTTAAAACTACTTATTTTTATATAATATTTAACTCAACTTATTGACACCTTTAAAATAAAATAAAATATAATATAATAATTAAAACATAAAAATCCAAACACCCATGGATGCAATGCATGGTCATCACTCCCTTTCAAAGAAAACAAGCTTCCATCCACAAAATAGAAAACCCTACACACACCCCCACACACATATATATAACTCCACACATCTCCATCTTCATGCCTTCATCTTCTTCTTCTTCTTCTTCTAACTTGCATAAGATCTCAACCATGAATTTCTATAGATCAGAAGAAAGCTCATCATGTTGTTATTTCCATCCAAAAGAAATAGTTGTGGGAATATGTGCTCTTTGTTTGAAGGAAAGGCTTGTTATATTAGCTTCAAAACAAGGCCACCACCTTCCTTTACCTAAAGACACACACACTACTCACAAGTCCTTTAGAATTCTTAGAAGAAAACCTATCATCACCTTCAACAAAGTCTTTGCTCTTGGCTCCTTCCTTCATCGTCTAGACTTCAAGCAACCTAAACCAGACATTGCCGATGAAATCGATTCCATTCCTAGTCTTGACGGTAAACATAGATTTTTTTTTTTTTATGGTGTGCAAATGCGACAAGTGCATATCTATTAGCAATGGCATGCAGCCTCTGGGTGTGCTCACCCGGTGACATGAGGATTGGGTTGTAAGCTCACTCCCACCACCGGAACCCTTGGCACCACTGCATTAGGTGCTCGCAGTGGGCCAAGTAAACACATATATATATAGTTTTTATTTTGGAATTTATAGTAATTAATTATATACATGTTGTTTGTGTATATATATATAGATTCTTTTATATCAATAAAGTTTGAAGAGAATGGAAGAGCAATGTGGGATAACAAGAAAGGGATGATGATGATGAAGAAGGAAAAGGAGGTGAAGAGTGTGGTGGAGCATAGTAAGCCAAGAGGGACGCTGAGGTGGAGGAAGAGGATTGGACATCTGTTACAGCTGGCAAGATGGAAGAGGTCCACGAAGGGGGCCCCATGCCACGTAGGATTGCCGGGAAAAGTGGAAGGAAGGAGAGGTTGGATTAGGAGCTTGACAAGGAGGAGAACAAGCATCAACACCACCACCACCACCACCACAACAAGCTAATTAAGTCATGAAAGAAGATGGAGTGTTGAACTTTAACAAAGATTTTTATTTTATGTCTATTTTGTTCTCTCTCTCTCTCTTTTTTTTTTCTTTTTGAGATGAATAATAGAAAGAATGTACACTGTGGAGACTATTTAGTGTTTTTTGTGGGGTATATATATTAATATATGTGCATGAGTTGCAAAGGTAAATTTATGTGTGTTTGTGAATATATGAGGGCTGCCTTTTTTTTATTTTTTTTTTATTTTTATTGAAGTGATGGGTGAATGAAACAGAGGAAGTTTTTTTTTAGTATTTGTCTTTAGTTTTCACTAGGTAATGTAACAGAACAATGAGAAGGCACATACATGTTATATGCATGCCCAGGATTGAAAGAGGATCGATTTATAAGGGACGTTACATAATCCGGCCAACAGTGTATAGATCTTTCGTATTTTAATTGACCTCTTTTTAATCCCTCTAGTGATTGATCTTGTTTAGTATCTATATACCTGAGTAATTTTGCGGAAATGATCGATCCTACATATGTCATTACATATCTTTTTTCTATTTTTATGAAGTTTATGTAGAGATAATTAATCTAGAGTTTCTGGTTTTTCTATTTTTTTGTTTTTTTCTTTTAACAATTAATTATATTTTTTTAAATAAAATTGTGATTTATTTATTTTTATATTTAAAAAAATTATATCAACCTTTTTCCCATTGCTTAGGAATTAGGAAAAAAACTTTTTAGAACATGAGAATATTTATATTTTGTAATATTTTTATTTATTTTTACTGTTATGATCTTTTATCATTGTGGTTTATTAAATTTATTATATCTAAAAAAATTGAGTTAAAACATTAAAACTAATTAAATGAAGAAATAATAATTCAGTGGATTTTATTCCATGGTAACTACCATGAAATCGTGACTCATTTTTAATGATGGGTTTATAAATTTTAATGTTTATTTATTATATAATATTAAGAGAGATTGGTAATTATTTCAAAATATTTTTCAAAAAAAATTATTTCAAAATATTATTGTTATTTATTTTAGAAGTTATTAAATTGAGGTAATCAAATATGTAAAGATAAGCCATATGTGTAGGTGGGATCATCTCTTAAATAATTAAGGAGTTCTGAGGACAATAACTTTAGCCTCTAGATTCTATCTAATGATGATAATTGAATAAAAGAAAATAGAGGAAGAAGAGTATACATTAATATAACAAGATTTCTCTTTTCGGAAAATCAATAGATGTGATGTTTGCTTTTTCCGACGATATACTTTATATCTTTTTATATTGTTTTAATATATTTAATTGCTTATTGGTTTACCAATTTTATTTTATTTTTTTTGAAAAAAAAATCCAAACTTGAATAAAAGGAGTTTTGAAAATTTTATGACAAAAACGAAACATAAGCATTTTGATATTTCATCCCTTACTCCTTTACTGAAAAATTACGATCATTCATTTGTTTATTCAATCGATATTTGTAATTTTTTTCAATAGAAAAACTATAATTGAAAAAAATGCCACTAGCCCTATAGTTATGATTTTTTTGGACTCTCGCATCGGTGACTCGAGTAATCTCCAATGAGATACACATCTACACCAACACATAAAAAAATCAGAGAAGTGCTTGTTGAATTTTTTTGGGGAGGTCACTATCATTTTTCCCCTCTTGGTGGTGAGTCTTCTAATTTTAATGAATTTATTATATTTAGAGCCATTTTTTTCGGTTTTTTTCATGTTGTTCCATTTTTAGTGGACTTTCTGATATGTCATTGGACTTTTGTTTTACTTCTTTTCTTTGAATGAAGTGATTAATTCACTTTTTCAAACAAACAAAAAAAAGATTTTGAAACATAAAAATTTAAACTTTCAATGCCATAAAATAACATAATGCCATAAAATAACACACTAGTCTTAATCACATGTAATTTTTGCTTGTGTTTTTATCATACTTTAAAATCAAATAGTATGCGACTTATTTGAGTTACAACATCAACACCCTTATTATATGCATTTATATATTGGTAAAGACAAAAAAAACAATGAGTTTTGAAAATAAATAAAATTTTGTTTAGCATAAACTAGACAATAATAAAATTATTATTATTATTATTATTATTATTATTATTATTGTTATTATTATTATTATTTATTTAAAAAAAAAGAAAAGAATAGAGGAGACATGGAGGTGAGGCTCCAAGAACTGAAACATCATTCTTGTCTCCCAAAAACCTAAGATTGTTTAGGTATCAAGGATCTATACACGTGTGGATGCCAAGAAAATAAAAAAATAAAAATAAAAAGGGAGAAAAAAATCATGTTTTCAAGTTAGTCCATACCATGAACAAGGAAAAGTAACAAGCAAAGGTGCATGCTCCTTCTCTGCTCTCTTATCATGCATTTCAATCATAGAGTTCAATCAAAGAAGCAAAGAAAAAGAGAAAATGAAAAATGACAAATGACAAATGAAAAAATAGAAAACAATGAACTACCCTTATTATTATTATTATTATTATTATTATTATTATTATTATTATTATTATTAACTCTTTGGCTTATTGATTTTCTACGAGATGAAATATCGGGAGCTCTATAAGAGGTAGATCTTTCCCAGTAAAGAGGTAGACGTCTCTTAGTCACTTAAGCAACTTAAACCTTTATCACTTGGACTAACCTTTGTTGGTTATTATTATTATTGATTTTCTACGAGATGAAATACCGGGAGCTCTATAAGAGGTAGATCTTTCCCAGTAAAGAGATAAACGCCTCCCTAGCAGGGGGCGGAACCAAGAGGGACTAGCAGGGGTGAAGCCCCTGGTGCACGGAGAAAATACTTTTTGAACAATATAAGATTTGGTGGTTTTTCGATTTTTTTCTATACTTAATTTTCATATAAAAATACAATATTTTGACACATGAAAGTGGGGAGTGTGGGTGTCTTGCGTGGTTAGTGGGTTTATTCATAAGGTTTGGGGTTTAATTTAAAAATGTGCATTTTTTTCACATTTTATTTTTTTAATTTAAAAATTACTATTATTTCAAAATTTTAATAAAATAAATCTTATATACAAATTTTGCATTTTTTCACATTTTATTTTTTAATTTAAAAATTACTATTATTTTAAAATTTTAATAAGATAAATCTTATTTACAAATTTTAATAATTTAAAAAAAGTTTGAATTGATCATGAGGCCTAACATATATATCATGTATGTTATAACGCACTATATATGATAGAAATGAAACAACAAAGTTTTTTTATAAACAATAGTTTGGTTGTTTTAGTAGTGAGGGATGATCAATTTTATCATATTTTTAAAAAATACAAACTTGAGATGTATTCTATTAGTTAAATTATTGAAAATCTCATATATTTTCTATCGGTAATAACAAAATTTTAAATACTTTATATTTTTTTTAATATGTGTATTCAAATTTTGGTTATATTAGCACATTATTCTTCATTTAAAATAATTATTTTGTTAGATTATTTTTTTACTTTTTTTTTTGTTTTGCCTATAAGCTTCAGCCCCCTCTACCATCAAGTCCTGGTTCCATCCCTGTCTCCTAGTCACTTGCTTAAGCAACGTAAACCTTTATCACTTGGACTAACCTTTGTTGGTTATTATTATTATTATTATTATTATTATTATTATTATTATTGATTTTCTACGAGATGAAATACCGGAAGCTTTATAAGAGGTATATCTTTGTAAAGAGGTAGACGTCTTCTAGTCACTTGCTTAAGCAACTTAAACCTTTATCACTTGGACTAATCTTTGTTGGTTATTATTATCATCATTATTGATTTTCTAAGAGATGAAATACCGAGAGCTCTATAAGAGGTAGATCTTTCCCAGTAAAGAGGTAGATGTCTCTCAGTCACTTGCTTAAGCAACTTAAACCTTTATCACTTCTAACCTCTGTTAGTTATTATTATTATTATTATTATTATTATTATTATCCATTAAAAAAAAGTCCAATGGAGTGCATGTGGTCAAGCAAAGCTTTGGTGGAAGTCCATTTCATGAAAATGGTTGCATGTTATCACTTGCCTTTGTTTGGTTCTCTCTAAACCCATTCATACTTTGTTTTCAAGCCAACATTCAATCCATGTGAGATGGCATGGCCTTCTCTTTGGGTCCCCCCTTTAAAAAATCTCTCTTTTTAGTACCATACCTTTTTGTTAGTCCTTTGATCAAGAGTGTTAGATTATGAGTCAAAAGAGAGAATGTGGCAGCCTACCAACCAGACACCAAGAAATAAAATAATACATACATATATTTATATATATATATATATATCACAATTTTAAAAATAAAAAAAAAAAAACTAACTTTTAAAATCACAATTAGTCCCTAATTTAGCCACCAACCAAAAAAAAAAAAGATGTTTGTTTTTGGTCTTTAGTCCCTCCATCACTGTAATTGAGGCATTGCAACAGACATTGATGTAAACAGTGGAAGCACAACACCTTTCAAGTGTTTCATTGAACAGACTCTGTCACAGTGATAAATGAAGGTACTAATAAAAATCAATGACATTTTATTTTTCATGAAGTTGTCATTCTTGAAAGGTAGAAGAGGGTTGATAAGAAAACAGCACATTAAGAAGGGGGTGTCCAAGAGGAAGGAGCTTTTTAGCTGGCAATGGCACCACCATTCACACCACCATTCATGGATGTTTATCTTGAGGCTGTCCCCTAATGCCAAATGTGATCAAATAATACATACCAAGCAGGCAATGGCAACTCATTATTCACCACCATCACAACACAAACACATCACAACACAACATTCACCTTTGTGGTCCATGCTTTGGACTCCTGTCTCCCTTTCAAAGTTTACAACCCCTTAACAAAGATGTGGTTATCTAGTTCACATCTTCCTCGCTGTCGAAATAACGGCATTTAATGAAGTTTGAAATTGACTAATAATAATCTCCAACAATTTTTATTTTTTTGATTGTAAAACAAAACAAATACAAGGAATAGAAGACAATGGCTAATTTGCTTATGGAAAATACAAGTGCCATACAAAGTCACTCCCCAAAAAGGAGAGTATATGAGCAAATCTCAAGTAAATATTCAAGACTTAACATGTTTGTCTATCTTGTAATATGTAATAAATCACAGCAAAATTATGAATATGATGAACAGAAAGTTGGTACAAGTTCATGTTTGCCATCGGATGACTTGTTTCGCTTAGTCCGCCCGAGATTGCCCAGCCCGAGATGAAAGAATAATGTCTACGATGAGGCCGTACAGAGCAAGAGCTTCTGCAAAAATGAGGATGAGAATCATGCCAACAAATAGCTTTGGCTGCTGTGCATTGGCCCTGAAATAGATATCAATTCATTACCGGTTTCAATCAGAGACAATCGATGCAAATTATTTTAAAAACAGTCTTTAAAGAAGCAAACAGTGAAAGAGATGATTCATGGATTTTTCCACTTGCTATATATGCATGGACAATTCAAAAGTAGGTGACCAATTTGTTCGTAAACTATTGCTGATACAATATGAGATCAAACATAATTTTATGTAAAAAGCATTGGACAAAGATGATTTAGACAAGACAGCAGCATTGCAAACATTAGCACTGACCAGGACATAGAAGTAGTTTTTTCCCCTTATTTTTATGTTTCAACAGATTTACAAAAAAATGAGGTGGTACCTTCATGGGATATAATCACCACATAACATTCGTAAGAGTATATACTGTTTAACAAATATAATAGTATATAGTAGACTAGAAAGAGTAGTAATATGTGCCTAGGCTACAAATCACTGGTTTAAATTTCTAAAACCACAGCCTGTATATGAGATGAGGTATTCAAGGGTGTGGAGTCAATTCTGTTAAATGTGTGATAACATGTCCCTAGGCATCTAAGTCTGGAAATTTGTGAGAGCAAATAGAAATATAGAGAAGAAATATTGATTAAATGTGAGTGCCAAAGAATCAATTCATGGGGATACAGGCTAGCACTGAATTAATTCATAACACCAGTATCACACACTTAACGCTACATATACATCCTATTAAGTTTGATAAGGGTGAAACATTATCTTTTTTCAAGTTGTTAGTGATCCTTGATGAAAAATGTCAATTAAAGGGAGAGTGTGCATACAAAATTGGCACTAGGAATGAAGTCCAGATGCCTTATAAAAGAAAAAATATTGGTTCCTTGTTGATTATATATGCACACACTTTTGATGAGATATATCTTTCTCAATCAAGTCAATCAAAAAAAGATAATCTTGAATTGATGAGATATGTCTTTCTCAATCAAACCAATCAAACAAAGTTGATCTTGTCCTCAATAATAGTTAAACAACACATGGAATGTCAGTTTTTTTAACACAAAAAATCAAAACAACATGGATGCACAAAATTTCTTTGCTTCTTGCTTCGCCTTGAATGCATTGAAGATTGATGCTGTCAAAATGGAATAAATCTTCCACATAACCATTAAATAAAATTAAGAAAGGGTAATACATCTAGTTGAAATCTACTCAACCTTGATGATAAACTCAATTATGAGCCAATGATGAAAGATGAACTTATGGATGACTATTGATTCCCATCTCAAAGATAGGAGAAGGTGGCTTCATAACATTTGCAATCTTGAAATTATAGTTTTTTTTTTTTTAATAAGAACCATGTTGTTGGAAATTTCAAAACAAAATTAAAAAATGTGTTTAAGAAAATCAAATCAGAGTCCATCTAACAAACAGGTTACTGAACAACCTCAAGGATCATCCATACAGAAGTCTTCTATTATAGCATTATCATGAATTCATACAAATTTAACAATAGATATAGTTGACTATTTGGAAATTCTTATCTAAACAACATCTTGAGAGGCACTTAAACTACCACTTTGGCATATTGAAAAGCAATATGAATGTTATTCTTAGCATTTCTTTGTTATAAACATTCTCTAACAACCCAATTCAAATCTATCGAGCACATCATCCCAGTGCACCAAAGTATACCACTAAATGAACCTTATCAACACAAGCAATGCGGCTACAATTAGATATTACCATCCATCAACAATCATGAATCAGCAACTGCTACAAATGTTCCAGGCAAGATGACAAATGGGACGGGTTCAAATACTTATCTTGATAAAAGGCAATCAGTACTCATAATGGTTTAATAAATTAGGTAAAACAAATAATTCCATCTAATAATGACAAATTCTAAACTTTCATGAACAAATCCATAGAACAAACAGCAAGAACAAATAAAGTTTCAAAATTGATCTATTCTACAAAAACTTCTTATGAACATCTATATGAATGATCAAAAGAATCAATTTTCAAATCAAATACGAATGAATACCTAAACAAACCTAATCAAATGCAAAATAGTCACACCATCGTATCATATCTACTAACTAAATCTTACAAACAGATAGAAAACAATTAAAACAAAAGCAAAGAGAAATAGAGAAATGAATCACATCCAAAGAAAATTACCGAACGCCAGCATCACCAACAATGCCGATGGCCATGCCTGCCGAGAGTCCAGCAAGACCGCAAGCAAGCCCAGACGAGAGATGCGCATATCCATCAAACAGGTAGTATGATTTTGCCTTTGGATTGATTCCAGTACTGATGATAACAGCGATGATAAGCCCGTAGATCCCAAGCACTCCCGCCATGACAACAGGCACAATCGACTTCATGACGAGCTCCGGCCTCATCACCCCCATTGATGCCACGCCCACTCCACTCTTCGCCGTTCCATACGCCGCTCCCATGCCTTCAAAATCCACAAAAAAAATGCAATAAAAATACAATTTTTCCCCACAAAAACCAAACGATGAACGCGAGATTAGAGAATCATATCATACAGGAGAAGACAAGCGCAGCGGCAGCGCCAAGGAAACCGAAGAAGGGAGCAGTCTCATCTCCGCTAAAGCTCGACATCGCTGCAAACCCTAACCCTAGATCTTGGAACCCTAACCCTAATTACGAGAAAAAGAGAACGAGAATCGAGTGAAAGAAAGCAAGAATGATAACCACGAATGAGAACGGGCACCGTTTTGAACAAATTTACCGGCATTGCCATCTATTTAAGCTTTTTAAAAAGTAATTTTTAATGTTTCTATTTCCTCTAAATTAAAAATAATAATAATAAAAAAAAGGGTAGAAATATAAGATATGATTTATATATATTAAAAATAGAAAAACTTTAGGGAGACAAACACAATAAAAATATCAACAAAGCTTCACAAGGAAATCATTACATTTCATACACAATTTCAACAGACAACTGAAATATCCAAATGTTTGAGAAGGCACAAGAGATGAGATCAAACATTTTCAGACTGGCTTCCAAACAGTAAGCACTTCTTGGAACATCTCAATCATAAGATCTCTGTCAGCGTGCCGAAAAAAGCTGTTGATCTCATCCCTAACATCCTGAATTTTCCCAAAATCGAATAAGTATGTTAAGCATCCTTTCTTCAGCTTGCTAAGTTGATAAAGCCAAGCTTCGTGGAGCCTCTCGAGGACATTGCTCGAGTTAATGTCCTCGAGGAGGCTTTCCTCGCAGCATTCCTTCAGGTCGGCAATATCGTACTTGTTTGCAGCTCCGAGCAGGGATAGACGATGCTTCCAGAAGTCTTCTTGCTTTATCGTCCCATAGATGTAACTGAGAAGACATGAGCATGCTTCCATGGACATGTCGTCTATGTTGATCATGGAGGACTCTTTCTCCTTGAGATTGTGGAGAAACATGCTCACGAACACGGGGGAGCTTGCGGCCAGGACTGCTTTGTGAGCTTTGAGCACTCCGTCGGCTGTGTTGATTGTCACATCGGTGTGGATGCTCTCTTCAAGCATGCGAGAAAGACATCGGAGAGTGGTTCGCCTTGTGATTGTTTGCATTATACCTTCATTAGGCCATATTGAGCAAGCTTCGGCCCCCTATGTTTTAATTAAAATTCTCAATTATTTCAGATCAAACAATAAGGTGTTCGGCAATGAGATAAACCATAAAAGACACAATTGTTTTGATGATAATCTAAAGAACGAACAAATCGATAGCAATTGGTTCAAAGAAAAAATAATTAAAGTCGAGCAAAGGATATGATGCCCTTACATTCAAAGTAGAAATTTTCAGGTCAATGAACTCTACATCAATAACAAAACGGCCGTGGAACGTAGAATCAATAGGCCATACAAAGTCTTCGCTGGTCCGGAGAAGTCTCTCATGAACTGAATTAAACAAACAATCATCAAGATAAATTCTAAAACAAACAAGGAACTGATCCACCATTTTAATGAATTTTAGCACTCCATCACAAACACTTGTAATATTATGATAAGATACATCACAACACAATGGCTTTAAAATACCGAAAAATTCCGAAAGGCTTCAGAGATTCTACCAATGTTTGCTCATCAATCCATTTATGTCCAATGGATACCATAATTTCAAAGCCTTATATACATCATATCATACCAATACTTTGTTCAAACAAACAATAATAAACTAACAAATAGATACTAAAACCCAATTCAGTGATTCACTCGAAATCTTCAACACAATAAAAATCAAAATCCAGAGTTTTTCAACAATGGATTAGCAAAATAACAAGCACAAACCAAACAATTCATATAAAATCCAAAGATCACAAATTTGGCTTCAAATCAACAAAAAAAAGAAGACAAAAATGAGCTGAAAACATTACCAGGAGAGATATAAGGCCGACGTCCAGGGCCGGAATTCGATACCCTAAGAATAAACTTCGCGAACGGTGGCTGATCCTTCGAGACCCGACAAGGCTCAGGAAAGAGCCGGATATACATATACCGATTCTTCTCCACTGATAAAAACCTACCAAAATTCCCATCTTTTCCATCAAATCCCTAAAATTCACTACAAAAATTTTTTTTTTTAAGATGAAAAAGAATCAAAGTAGAGCACCAATTCCAGATGCCAAGCTTGAATGGATCGGAACGGCGGTAGGAGCAAGCTCCGAAGCCTTCGATGCGCCACTGCGCCAACCTAGCGATCGTCTCCACCTTCGAGTCCCCACCAACACAAACTCCTCCTCCTCCGCCGCAGCCACCTCCGCCGCCGCCGCTCATCGCTCTTTCTCCGTCGCCCTCTCTCTCTCTCTCTGAAAGGTGAGAGCTTTTGGTGTGGTACACTCCCAAGACCCAAGCTGGAACCCCAGTCCATTTGTAAAAATACAAATACACGAGAAGGGCCCCATTTAAAAAGACAAGACAGGGTCAAAGGGATGGTTAAAAATAAAAAATTTCAAAAATAATAATTATTTTTATAATATCAAGATAATGTTTATTTATTTATTTTAATTTTATCCTTATTTTATTTAAAATTTATAGTAATATTCATAGTTTCTAAAAAAAAAATATTAGAACAAATTATGATTAAAAAAAAATAAGGGTGGTAACGGGGTAGATTAGGGACGGAAATCCCCGTCTTTAACTTCAACAGGGGAGTAATCCTCCCATCTCTGTCCTTGTAGAGATCCCCTTTGCTAATACACCTATTAATATTGATTTTTTTTAGTTATTTAATACTAATACACCTAATGGAAACATAAAAACTATTCAACATAAATCTCAACAAACTAATATATATAAATTTTAAAAAAAAATTAATGTTTATCAACATAGAGTAAATTATAAAATATAGAATTTATATAAATACAAATATAATCTAATGCATAGGGCTCAACTTAAGTTAACAATCGGATAAGTTCACAGTGCAGATTCATAGTAGAGAGGGTAGTGAAAGAGAATTGGGATAGTTGTTAGGAACTTAAGATTTTAGATTTGAAAATATAACATGCATATTTATATATATGAGTGTGCAAGGAGCATTGCATACACAGTATAGAACAAATTCTCATTTAGTTACATTGTAGCGCCTTTAAAAAAAATTACAAGAACCCAAACAACACCCAACTACCTATTTTAAAAGCCAATACAACCCTTTTTTCACTGTTAAGAGTATTGTTTATATATATATATATTTCTCTCAATCTTGCTCTATAATAAATTTTTTACCCCTAGTTAAATTTTTTGCTACTCTTTTTATAATACCCTGAACCTGTGGATAACTGTTGGAAAATATATTCAAGGTATTACTACAGTGGTAGTAAAATTTTTTACAAAGTAATCTTGTTGAGAAACACCAAGTGAAAAAAATAAGGACCTAAATGTGAAATTTTATAAAAGATTTTGGGTTAAAGAGTAATAGAAAAAAGGATGGACATGAAATGTTTCTGAAAACCAAGGACTGAAAGGTAAGGCGGAAGGGATCTTTTTGAAATATTGTGTTATAATCCAGGGACCATTGGATAATTTTAAAGGACCGTTTGAGAATACTATTTCATAATTTAGGGACCATTGGTGAGTTTTTAGGGACTTCTTTATAAAAAATTATATTTTTAGGGACTAAAAGTAAATTTCGGCTGAAAACTTAAGTTGGAGAAAAATCTAGATTTTGATGTTTTGTTCATCTTCTTCTCCCTTCATTCCCTACAGTAACCCGTGAGAGAAAAAAAATATATAAAAAAATGAGAAGAAAAAATGGTAGATTTGAGGTGGAGGATTAGAGATCACCGGAGGGAGCTCGCCGGAGAGATGGTTTTACTTGGTAAGAGTTTTCCTTGGTGTATTTTTGATGAATTTGTGTATGTATGCATATATATATATATATATATGTGTGTGTGTGTGTGTGTGTATTTGATGGATTTGATGAAGATGATGATGGATTTGAGTAGGAAAAACATGTTTAATGGTTATAGATGATTGTTGCTTCAAGTTGTTTTAGAAAAACCTTGTATCCATGATGAATCTAGCTTGAATGGAGGATGAGATTTTCGGTTTTACTGTAGCATAGCACCGAGATTAGGGTTTAGTTTAGTTAATTAAGTTGATGATTATGATGATTAAGGTGTTAATGATGATGGTTAGATTGGAATTGATTGAGTTAGCCAAGTTGATTTGGTTGGATCAAACCAAGTTAGAATTGATTTGGTTGAGTTGAATTGAATTGAATTGATTGAGTTGAGTTTGATTTGGTTGAGTTGGGCTTGATCAAATCAAGTTGAGTGTGGTTGGACTTGAATGGTTTGGTTGAATTAAATTGGTTGAAGTTGATTTGGGTTTGGTTTGGATGTTGGGCTAAAGGTTTTGGGCTAAACCAAGTTGGTTCAATATATTTTGTATAAGAATTAAGTTGGTTCAAAGCTGGTTGGTTTAATTAAACCTGGTTCAGTGAATTTGAGCTTGGTTTAGTGGAATTGAGATTGGTTCATATTGGTTTAGCAGTGTTTAGCCTAGATTGAGTTGGTTTAAGTGCAATTGGAGACCAATTTAATTATGCAATGTCAGGTTTGAACCGATTGGAGTGAGTGAACCAATTAGAGAGTCAGTTATTGATTTCATGTATTTTCTTTTGGGTTCAATTATGTTTTTAGTTCTCATAATTATTTATTTTTATTATGTTATCCTGTTAGATATTGATTAGGCTTAGGAGGGAGTTCCAGGTCCAGCAAGAAACCCAAAAAAGACCAGGTGAGTTGATAGTGGCTATTATTTAAATTATTGGATAATTATTATTATTTTGGAAATAATTATCTAATTATTATTTTTTTAAATAATTATTTAATGGCTAGTATTTTGGAAATGATGGTTTAATTATTTCATTTTATTATGTTTAATTGCGTATACTGTTGAAATATACTTATATTTATTATTATTTATTTGTCGTTGATGTGACATGACAATCGTATTGATATACTTGATTTTGTATAATTATACGTATTTCCAAATAGTGAAAATACACGTATATATAATTTAATTATTTAGTTCATGTGTTTATTTTTTATGGTTACATATGCTTTGATTTGGAATGATTTGTGAAACCATGTGAGCATATTAAAAATGTTTTATCGGCATTGTTAGTGGAATTGGTTTTCATTTTTAGTATAGGAATGGTATCGTGGATCTGGGCTTTACTGGTATTATGCATTGTTATACTTTTGGCATTGGCTTTCTGGAAAATAATGTTTTATTTCCGAGATGTGAATGCTTGTCCTGGATAAGGATCATGTGATATGATTTATACCAATTGTATTATTACTGTATCTACTTGATGGTTTGGACGGTGATGGCGGGCTAAGGCCCGACTACTACAGTAGTGGGTCCCCACAGGTCAGTCTTTAGAGGTGACGTGGTGGACCTGAGTGTTGATTTTTACGAGGGCCAGTTCAGGTGGGAGAGTAGAGCCCTGACTGGATATTCATCGGGTAGCCGGGGGTCACCGACCGGTGAACCGATGGGTTAACGTTAAGGACATGAATTCCTTGACGGCTTTGAACCTAGCCGCGGCCACGGTGAAGGTTTAGAGAGTTATCTAGACCATGTTATGTTGGGTGAGTGTTGGGTATTGCTTTACTTTAAATTTGAGATTTATGTTATTTTTGAATTATGATAAGGGCAGTCTATCACAAAATTTGTGTTTTCTGAAAAAAAATCGAATTGATGTTGATTTCTGTTGAATTTCAGTTTCAAAAGCTCTTTAAAGTTGTATTTTTTTCTAAAAATTAGGTATTTGTGAAAGTTGGGAAAAATTATTTGAGAAATAGATCTTTATATGCTTTTATGTATATTACTTTTTAAATTATTTGAAATTATTGAGCCACTATCGATCAACTGAATGTCTCTGTAGTTGCAGGGAGAAGGACCTTAGTAGATCACTGTTCGACTATAGAGCTAGTCAGGGTTGAGTCCAGGACTGCAGTGGGTTCCCCCCTCCCCCTTTTTTTGTCTTTCTTGTTATTGGTGTTGTGATTTTGTAGCGGTTGTACCCGCAAACTTGAGTAGTTATACTTGTTGTATTTATGTATTTGAACCTGTAGTTTGTGTAAAATTGTAAATCGTGATTTGTAAGTGTGATTTGATTTTTGAGAGGTGTCAGGTTTCCAGTTAAAAAAGAATTTTTAACTGATGGGTGTCATATTTACCTCGGTAGAAGGGGTGGGTGTGACACTTTTTTTCCTGTTTATATATGAAAGTCCGTAGTTGACATATTCACTATATATATAATTAAATTTTTAAAGATTATAGTTAAATATAACTAGAGATGAAGATTTCCACCAGCCATGTTTAAGGAAATGGGGATAGATTGACCTCTGTCCCCAAGCTCCAATTGCGGATCTAAGGGGAGGTCTCTCAATCTCGCTCTATAATAACTTTTTTACCCATGGTCATATTTTTTGCCACTTTTTATTTCTGTTCATATATGAAATATTTGCAGTTGACACTTATACACATCTTAACATATATAGAATTAAAAAAAATATTGTCATGTTTGTGAAATCTAACTTTAAAAAAAAATTCACTCTAAATAGAAAAATAGAAATAGCAATGGGAGAGAGTCCCCTAGTTTCCCACCACTACGGAGGAATTAAAAAAATATAGTAATAAATATAAATAAAATAAATTATTATATTATTTTAAAAATTAGTAATGGTAATGAAAAATAAAAACTTAATATTATAATAACAATAACAACAACATAAAGTTAAATAAAACACAATTAAAATATAATACTTTAGCAAAACATCTACATAAAAATCAAAAAAATAAAACTCTAACAAAACATATAAATAACCATTAATATTTCAATACCCGCACTATTAAATATGTTTATATTTATTAATAAGTTATTTTATATTTTTTATCTCTTTATTAAATTTATATTTATTAGTAAATTTAATTTTTATTCAAATTTGCAGTGAAGAGTGTTTTCCTTATCTTGTCACATTACAATGTCCAGAAAATTTTTCTCTCCTTACTCAATCCCTATGAAAAAAACAACTATCTCCTAGTGAAAGGACGAAGCTTCACAAAGTCCATCCTATGCCGATTCCTATTCCCAAAGAAGTTCCTCTCCCCCTAAATGTGATTTCTAAATCCACCATGTCTCCCACCCCGCAAGAGATGAAATCGGATTATCCCCATCTTAGTCGGGTAGAGTTTCTATAAGAATAGAGGAGAATTCCACTAACACCCTTAAAAATTAAAGTTTAGTTATTTTATTCATTTTTATTTTAAATTTTTATAAAAATTAATATTATTTTTAATTTTTTTTCAAGATCTTTAAACAACTATATTAGAAATCAAAGTAGTGAAAGGGAGTCTACCATTGGATAGCCTAATGATATGATACTAACAATGCAAAGGGGAAGGTAAGGATTCAAATCATTTATCCGGTAGTACTGTTTATGTACATTCATTCATTGTACTCAATACTATTCATGAGTCTGGGTGCAGGGGATTTTTCTGGAAAGTCCGTAAGTTACCATAACTAGTGTATATTCATACTTGTTTGTCACTTTGATAATTCGGCAGAATATCCATGTTAGTCCCTGTACTTATTTCATTTTGCCCTTTTAATTCTCTTACTTAAATTTAAGCTCTTTCAATCTCTCTACTCTTTGAATGAGTGCAATCAAGTCCCCTAAGCATGTTCTAATCATAAAAATAATTAATATACTACACAATTCATCCATAATAATCATTGTAATATACACAATTCAAGGAAATAATACAAATTTTTTATATAATTCATAGAATATATGAGCAATAAAAATTAGTAATTGGTATGTTCAAAGTGTATATGGGGGAATTGATTGCACTCATTCAAAGAGTAGAGGGATTAAAATAGCTTAAATTAAAATAGGAGGACTAAAAGAGTAAAGTAAAAAAAATATAAGAACTAATATGGGTATTCTACCATGATGATTCCTTATGTAAAATACGCTTGTTGTAAAAAAAAATAGTGAAAGAGAACGGAATTACAGAGATGCCATTACCTTATTTTCCTTGTACATAGCCCGTTGCAAGGAATTACTTGAATTCACTCGTGTAATAATTTAGTTTGCAAATAAACCCCACAAAAGTCTTTATCTCCGATTTTAATCCAGAATAAAATGGAAGATAATTTTTTTATATAAATTATTTAATAAATAATACTAATGAAGATGAGGATGGGGATTGAGAAATAAAATTATTTCGGAGAATATTCACGGGGCAGTCCTGGAAATAGTGTCAACGGGATGGACCTCCTGGGCGATCTCTGGGGAGGCACCGGCAACGGGGTCAAAGCTACTTCAGGTATGGGCAAGGGGCATGCTGACGACGGAAAGCGCACGTTCGCGCAAGTGGTGAGCTCGGATTCTTCGGACAACGACAAGCGCTCCGCACAGAAAGTGATCATTGGTTAGTCGAAGAAGAGGATGTCCAAGGAATCGGGGAGTGGTAGTAGGTTGGCTGGTACCAAGAGTCAGCGTTCTCCGAATGAGGCGAGCTGTCGTCACCAGATTGTCTGCCTGCGTTGTGCTTGCGTCGGACATATGGCGGCGAGATGTCCGGTGGTCCGCAGCCCGAATTGTAAGAGGCCTCATGTGCGGTCTAAGAAGCTCGTCTCGCAGGAGGTTGGTGTTGATCAAGGCAAGGGTTCTCGGATGGTGCAGGCTCCTGTGCAGTCTCCGACAGGGCAGGAGGTGGGACGCAACTGTCGTGCTTCTCTTTCAATCTCTCTTACCCCAGAGACTGAGAAGCTGCGTGACGAGCTGTCCAAAGTAGCAGTTCTCTCACTTGTGGAGGGCCACGTAAACGATGCAAGTGTGATGGAGATAGCTCCGACGATAATAAATGCGAAGCTTGCTGGCCCGATCACCCCACTCAACGATTGCTCTTTCCTTATTCCTTTGGCTAGCCGGGAAGAAGTTAGAGATGTTTGCAAGCTAGGCAGCTTCAGAGTGGTCACTAAGGAAGGCCCTTGCACCTTAAAACTTGCTCCTTGGTCGGCGGAGATTGGAGTGGACGGATGGGCCTCAGGCACAGGTCAGTGGATTCATCTTTGGAATCTTCCACTCCATGGCTCATTGCGCTATCTCAAGCGTCCTCTCCGCATAAATATTTCATTTTGGTGCTGGTTCGCCGTCAGGCTGGAGTGCTGTTGCCGTTCGAAGTGGATCTCAGCCTGGGTATGCGTCGCTACCTGGTGCTGTTAACTGGTGAGAAAGAGGCTGTCCCAACATTCCGGAGAGATCTTGGTAGGTATGCGCTTAAGTTTCATAGCGCCTCCAGTGTTGATTCCGTCACTCACAGGGTTGAGAACAGAAGCATCCAGGAGAGCTCTACTGACGAGATAGGCAAGTCTCTATTGGGGTCGTCTCCCGGCATTGGTCAGGTTGAGCATGGCTCCCGTCCTGGACGTCCGGTAGGGTCTTCTGGCGGTATCCCGTCGACTGTGGAGGCTTCTCGTGCTCCTCCGGGATCGGAATCTGGGGTGGTACGTGGCTCCCATGGTGTGACTGCAAACCACCCGGAACTATCTAACCGTATTCTGGAGAAGAATGTGGGGAATGAAGGGGTGGTTGAGCTTGGCTCCCACCGTGTCACACCAGCGGAGAAAGGGGTGGTGGAGCTTGGCTCCCACCGAGATGCTCCGGCGGGGAACCTCCGGCCAAGAATGACTGGGATTCAGACCGTTGAACCATGGCCTGATCACGAGCGTCCTAGTGGTCACGAGCGTTCTGGTGGTCGTGATCTTGCTCAGTTACCCGAGCGACGACTCTTGACACGACCAGGTGTCAGGGAGGCACAGGGTGCTAAGCATCGTCGTGTCGAGTTTTGGCAGGCCAAAGAAAGGAAGGGGACAGGTGGTCAGACTGGCACGTCCGAGGTTCCGAGGTTCCAGAAGCATGTGAAGCTTTTGAAGCGTAGCTCTCTTGATAAGCCAGGTTGGGTTCGGTCATCCATGCAGATTGGTGGAGATATTGCTGGGCCAAGCTTGGGTGCAGTGGGGCCTCAGGGGGGAGCTGTTGGGCCGGATTTGGTGGATCCTGTCTTATTGGGAGGCCCTGATCCTTATTTAGAATCAGATATTCCTTCTTTTAATTTTATTGGGGACCCATTATTATTATGTGAAGTGGGTCGTGATTCGGGCCTTGTTAGTGCTAACAAACAACAAGGGGATGCGTTAAAGGGAATTGGGCCTGTTGAGAGTGATGCACCGATGGTAGAGATTGATGGGGATTCACTTGGGATTAATAAGGAGGGTGTTATGGGCCATCAGGATGTTGGTGGGCTGTCAGATGGGCCTTTAAAGATTGTTAATAGGCAGGTGGTCCAAGGAGAGCTTGATTCTATCACGAGACCGAGTGATGAACCATCAGTCACTATTCCGGGGAATGGTAAGGATTGGATGGAATTTCGAACCCTAGGTGGTTGGTGAGTTCGGGTTTGGAGAAGTTCAACTTCAATGATGTAACTGTAAATCCTGTTTTACCCCCGCCTGTGGGTTTCTCTTGGGAATTTTTAGAAGTTGGGTGGGCCCTTCGACCCAGTGTCAGGCAATCAGTCACTATTGATGGTGACGCTTCCCGTTCTCCGGTTGATTTATAGTCTTCTTCTGTTGTGTTAGCGACATCCGACAGTAATTCTGACTCAGATGACTCCATTTCGGAGTTTGAGAGAAATCTCAGGGAGCTACTGCCTGATTTGCCCGGTGGATTGGAGGCTACTGCAGAGGAGCAGACCCTTAACACCCGAAAAAGTGAGCGGAAGAAAAAACCATCCTCGTGTTTCAATGAGGAGGCTGGTTTTGTTGCGGAACCACCGAGGTCTGCCAAGAAAAAAGCCTTGTGAAGCAACGAAGAGAAAGGTACTTCCTCCAAACCTTGCTTAATTTCGGATTGGAATGATGTTCAACTTGCTAAATTCTGTGATGCTTGTGGTATTGCTTTTTCTACTGATGTGAATGCATGTTTGAATCACATTCGTCATTTAGAACATTCGCGTTTGGTCCCCTTGAGGGAGTCGGCTTCCTCTTTGGAGGAGCGGGTTGTGTAAGGTTTTTTATGAATATTATAACTTGGAATGTAAGGGGACTAGGGAAACCTGCTAAGAGGTTTCTAGTTAAAGACTTTTTGAACATGCACTTTGCTGATATTTGTTGCCTTCAAAAAACTAAACTTCAAGAGGTATCGATTGCGACCTGGAGGGAAATCGGTGGGCACCGGCTGGATGAATTCTGTTTTGTGCCAGCGTGCGGCTCGTCTGGAGACATCTTAATTGGTTTGAATAGTTCTATACTGTCAGGCACACCCATGTGGAAGGGATCTTTTTCTCTCACGATTGAGTTCTTCTCTAAGGTCGTGAACTTAACTTGGAGGTGCACCGCGGTCTACGGACCAAATGCCAGATCGCTTAAGCATGCTTTTTGGGAGGAACTGCGTGTTAATGCTGGACCTCCTGGGATGCCTTGGATTATCTGCGGTGATTTTAATGCTACTTTTAAAGTAGAGGACAAAAACGGTGGGCCTCATAATCTGGAAGGCATTAGGAAAGCAAATTTGTTCCTCCAACAGCTACAGTTGCAAGAGCCCCCGGCGGTTGGTCGTAGATTTTCTTGGACTAATGGTCAAGCGGACCTGATCTGGGTTAAGCTAGACAGATTCTTAGTCAATGGGGACTGCGCTAATTTTTTTCCCAAAATGATACAGAAAAGTCTATCGCGACTTGGTTCTGATCATGTTCCCATCCGTCTTGAGCTTGGGTATCACTGCTTCAGTCCGCGACCTTTTAGGTATGAGCTAGTCTGGTCCACGGTGGACGATTTTGGGGATCTTGTGAAAAGCTGGTGGGAGATTTCCTCCCCTCAAGGTTGTGGGGCCTTTGTTGTTGCAAAAAAGTTGTTGACTCTCAAATTCCATTTGCGTCACTGGGCCAAATTTTCTTTCGGCTCCATCAAACTCAAGAAGCTGGCTTTGCTAAGTGAACTAGAGAAGCTGGATGTTTCTAAAGAGCACAGGCCTCTGGAAGCTCTGGAGTTCAAACTTGAGGAGGAGGTCAGATATGAATTATGCCTCATTCGTAAGCAAGAAGAATTGTACTGGAAGCAGCGCTCTAGGTTGCAATGGCTAAAAGAGAGCAATGAGAACACGAGTTTCTTCCATGCGGTAGCTAACGGCCGTAAAAACAGGAATTTCATTCCAAGTATCAAACACGAAGGTGCCACTTGGACGGATCCGAAAGAAATTGGGAAAGTGTTTGTTGGCCGTTTTCAGCAGCAATGTGGTTCCAAGCGTTCGAATCGTTTTGAGATTGACTTTCAAAGATTGCTTGCGAATAGGAACAGGTTGGACCTTGAGGTTTTGGAAAGACCATTCACGTTGGAAGAGGTCAAGAAGGCGGTCTTCGACCTTGGCAAAGATAAGGCTCCTGGCCCTGATGGCTTCCCATTGCATTTTTTCAGACATTTTTGGGATCTTATCAATTTCCGACCTAATGCTCCTCTCGTGAGGATTTTTTTATTGGGGAGAGCGAACCTGGAGAGGATTAACTGGGCCAATATTTCCCTTTATCCCCATAGGAGTCTCCGGAAACGCCAGGGGATTTCCGTCCTATCAGTTTAATTAATTCCACCCTGAAAATTTTATCTAAAATTTTAGCGACTCGCTTGAGTACGATCTTAAGTTCCTTGGTCGATTCTGACCAGTCGGCTTTTTTGAAAGGGAGGTGCATCCTCGATAGCATCGCCACTGCAGAGGAGCTGATCTTTAGTTTACATAAGCGTAAGCTCCCAGGTTATATCTTAAAAGTGGACTTTGTCAAGGCTTTCGATCTTGTTGATTGGGATTTTTTTTTCGATCTAATGCATGCCCACGGTTTTGGGGCTAGATGGGTTGGTTGGATCAAATGTATTTTGACCTCTTCGAAAGCATTTATCCTGGTGAACGGGACCCCAAATGGGTACATTAGGTATAAACGAGGGTTGAGGCAGGGTGATCCTTTGTCACCACTGTTATTTGTGCTGGTGACCGATGTTCTTAGCTCTATGTTTAGCCACGCCCTTGTTTCCAAAATTTTGGTGGGTGTTCCCTTGGGGAGTTTTGGTAGTAAATGCAATTTGCATTATGCTGATGATCTCCTGATCTTAACGGCTGGGGGACTCGAGGATCTTAGGATTATCAAACTCATTTTATACTTATTTGAAGGGATGACGGGGCTTGAAACCAATTTTTTTCTAAAAACTTGTCTCAGACTTAGTCGTGAGGGGTGAGCTCCATGATCGGGCGCTAGCTGAAACTCTTCATTGCAAGCGTCGGGGTCACGGTCACCTATCTTGGCATCCCACTTTCGAAGAAGACCAGTGAGGCAAGACCGGGAAGGAATTATTCGGAAGGTGCACGAGATCAAGGCCATGGAAATTGCGACATATCTCTCTCGTGAGGCGACTTACGCTGGTGAACTCGTGTCGATAACCTGCTCCAACATATTGATGCCCATTTTTCGCCTTCCGAGTCGGGTCATCAAAGCCATCGATCGCATTAGAAGGGACTTTCTTTGGTCCGTCCTCGATATCGACCATCCGGGTTGTCACCGGTCGATGGAAGAATCTTTGTCGATCCCCGGGACCAAGGGGTCGGGGTATCTCGGACTTACTCGGGCTTTTCAACCATGCATTATTGAGAAAATGGTATTAGAAATACATGCTGGATCTAGAGTGGGGTGGTGCCAGGGTCGTTCAGTTCAACTATGGCTCCCCCATGTCTAAGTTGTGGCCCTAATCGTGACAGTGTGATTTCCTTCTTTTGGAAAGGAGTCTTGTCTTGCTTGTCGGCTCTTAGGAACTGTTGTTCTATCGAGGTTGTCACTGGCATGGATACTCTTTTTTGGAAAGATGGTTGGCTTGAGGGATGCACTCCAATGAATTTTTGGCCTGAGGAGTTTAGGGCCAGCCCTAGCCCTAATGGCACGATTCTTGAGCTCCGCCATCTGTTGAATGAGCAACCATTTACTGATTGTGCGTTGATCAACCAGACTCATGCGCGGGTGTGGAATGCTGATTATAGGTCTTTGGACAAGATTCGGTGGCGAGGGAACGGGAATGGGTTGTTCACGGTGAAGTCCTTCTACAACTTCTTAATTGACGGGGGGCTCCGTTGCCCAATTTTGAGGTTCTTTTGGCGTGGGGGCTGTAAAAAAAAAAATCAATCTTTTCAACTGGTTGGTTTGGAGAAACAAGATTCTGACCTTGGAAAATCTTGCGAGAAGGAGATGTAACAAACTGCCGACTGACACATGTGTCATGTGTCATGCTGATACTGAGTCGATTGACCACTTGTTCATCCACTGCCCTTTTGCACTCCATGCTTGGGAGTATTTTGTGACACTTCTTAGGCTACCCGGTGTCCCGTCTTCCATTGAGGACCTGTGGGGTCGGTGGCGGATATGTTTGCACCATGATAGAAGATCTTTTGGAGATCTTGTTGAGAAAGCCTTAATTTGGAATATTTGGCTAGCGAGGAATGATTGTATTTTTAATGCCAATTACTTGCCTTCTCAGGGTTTCATTGTGAAAATTGATCGCATTCTTGTATCATGGTACTCTTCTTTCGCAGAGGGGGTCAGAGTGAAGATGGAGGACGACATCAGCAAGGTTAAAAAAAGCCTGGAGTTTCTTGGACCTCGCGCTCAAGGCTTCAATGAGGCGAGGGCCTCTATGGAGGAGATTATCCCAGATGATGGCTAGGTTCTGAGTGTTTGCGCTCTTGGGGGTTGTTGCCCGTTTTGTTGTTTTTTGTTGTTGTACTTTACCACATCTAGTGGTTGGTATCTTCTGTATCCTCTTTTTCTTTAATATGAAGTGTTTATTCACCTTTTAAAAAATAAAATAAAAATAAAAATAAAAATATTCACGGTATAGTTTTGTATCCGAAACTTTTATCACTTAATTAATTTGATTAAAGGACTGATGAGTCATGTCGATGTGATCGAAGGACTTTTCCAAAAACGTGAGACAAAGCTAATTACTAATTATATGCTTTTGGTCACTTTTTTTTATAAGATAATATGAATGGCATAAAAGCACGCAAAGTTGCTTTCAGTTTATCTTTTTTTATTGTTATGAAAAATAAATCATGTGTGTGTCGATACAAGCACACAGTTAACAAGAAGTCCTTTTTGTGTGAATCTTAAAAAGAAATCACTTAAATTATAATAATAAACAAATTTTTTTAATTAAAAAAAGGATTTGTGAAATGACTGGAAACAAAAATGAAATCAATGGGAAAAAAAAATGACTATTATTCAATTGCTCCTAATGCAATGTATGCAGAAATTTCTTGTATTTATTGTTTCAAGATTTCAGCACATTTAGGCATACAATTAACAAAAATAAATGAAAAATGCTTGAAAAACTTACAATTCAGACTTATTTCTTTCTTAATTAATTAGTTTTTTTTGCTTCTTTCTATTGACCTGCAGTTTCCTCCTTGAGAAGATCATAGAAAATCATAGGCCTCTTGAAGCTTCTACTGCATATTGCCTATTAAAAAAAAGTATCATAACTTGTTATTATTACTGATCAATTTACCAAATTCTCATTCAATTCATTAGTTACTTAAATAAAAAGTTTCGGTTTCTTAGCTTATGTTACCTGCAACCGATAAGCCAAATGCAGTAAGGTTGCTTCCGACCATGGCCTTCCGATGAACTGAATACTGATTGGCATTCCACCTCTATCACATCCAACCTACGATACATTATCGGTTTTAGTATTTAGATTAATCTTTCCATCTAAAGATATATATATATATACACGTTTATTTTACCATTACAGTAATTGCAGGCAACCCGAGAAAATTTCCGGCTATCATGAACCTTACTAATGCAGCTGAAACAATCAGGCACTATATTCAGTTTTTTGTCGTTGATGAATTGGCAATTGAAAGGTTTGAGGTTTTGTAAATTAGTACCTCCATTTATGTAATCAAGCTCTCCGGTTTTGAATGTATCTCTTTGCAATGGATATGCGGTAACACTGTGAAAATGAGAACAATAAGGTTCACAATATGTTTGATTTCAGAAATTTATGTGAGAAATCAGAGTTTGAGGTCAATACCCGGTTGTTGGTGTGACGATAACATCAGCATGTTTGAAAATTTCCTTGTGAAAATACATTTGCCGGTTTCTGAAAATGCACAGTGGTTTGTTAATGAAGTCAATGTAATTTGTATGAATGAATTGCAAATTAATAACTACCTGATCTTTTGAGCATTCAGATACTCTCTGCTGTGAAAAGACCGATAAACTTGATGTGCAACTCTTACATCCCATCCCATATCGGCAAAGTTTCTAGAAAAATGTACGATGATTCACATAATGAAACTCATAACGATGAACTTCATGGGACTACTTACATTTTTGCCAAATGCGGTGCTAGTGAAGCATTGCATTCTGATGCAATGGTTACATAATGAGCCAGACGCATCTCTTCGATCTCTGGTAAAGTCACTTCCACTGTCTGTGAGGAATAAAAGCATGAAATTTCTGCAAAGTATTTGCTTGATGATAAAAAATGCATGTCAAATGTTATACCTCCCAACCATAATGGTCGCGAAGCATATCCAAAGCATGTTCGCAAGAGGTTCGAACCTCATCGGCAGAGTCATTAAACCACTGCATTGTTTTAAAAAATGAAGTCTCGAATAAGAACAATAGAATACTGTCAGTAATCAATGTAGATATATTAACAAGACAAACCTTTTCGTATTTGGCTAATTTGATGTTGCCAATTGAATTTGTAATTGCTAGCAGTGGAAGGTTTGTTGCTGGCTATCAAGTTATCAGTAAAAAATAATAATAAAAAAAAAACCTCGATAAACTTGAGAGAAATAGAACAGTGATTTAAGTTTACCACTAAAGAAGGTGTAGGTGTAGGTTGTCTCACTTGGAGGTCCCCGGAAATAGCTGCATAACTAAGGATGAAAGAAAACAACATCTTTAGCATCTAGTAGCATTGACTCTATATGTTGCAGCGAAATAAGTGTATTAGCATTAGTAAAAAGAATACGCAATGAGAGCATCTTCGACTGTTCCTGCCAAAACCCCAGCCATTCCAACGGTCCAATTTAAGGGAAGAATGCTGAAATAATGATAGAATTGCAGATATAAATCCAAATAGAAATTAATTTCTTGTTAGTAAAAATGATGGTAGAGATAATGGAGATCAAGCTACCCCGCATGAGATACACGACCAAAAGTTGGCTTGAAACCAACAACTCCACATAAAGAAGCCGGTATTCTGACAGATCCTAGACAAGGAGAGTGAAAGAATTCAAGTATCTTATTTATACAATGTTATGAAGGAGGATAAGACATAGGATTTATTGTTTCTCTAATAAGGAATGCACAAATCCACTCAATTCAGAGATGCTTGGAGTTTTTGGATTTAGCTTTCCAATTTAAAAAATTTTTCTCTTTAGAGAAACTACAATCCTAGAAATGAATTGCTGTATTTATTCATTCTATTCTGTGGTTCTTCCACATTAATTGAAATTTCAGTATGATGATCAGAAATTATATGTAGTCAGACTAAAACCTAAAGCTGGCATTCATTGTTTATGATTTCTTTGTATCATGAATCACATTAATAGACTTTTTCTAATTCAAGAAGTAGCATTAACACACTAGTTCTTTTCTGAATGTAAAATAAAGCATGAAGTTTTGGGACCAGCTTGTTGCATTAATGTCAAAGATAGGTAGCAATGATAAAGCAATGATAAATGCTATGTGTTCTAAATTGCCGCAAAAGTTGGTGACCATGCGAGTTTCTAATCAAAGATATATATCGACACTTTCAAAAAGTTCCTAATCAATTAACTAAACATATTCATGTGTGAATTTCCTTACCTCCTCCATCGACACCAAGTGCAATAGGACATAATCCAGCAGAAACCACAGCAGCTGAGCCACTTGAGGAACCTCCGGAAATCTTCTTAATATCATAAGGATTTCTCACAGCCCTGTTATGTGTCTAAGACAAAATTAAATAATGTGTAACTTCCAATTAGGTAAAGATAAATTGCTTGATACCCGTAATGAGGATTGATCCCACTTGTTCCAGCTCCAATCTCATGCATGTTTGTCTTCCCGACAAGAATTGCACCACATGATCTTAATTGCTTCACAATGTGTGCATCTTCTATTGAAAATCTAAATTTGTGGTACCACTTAGTTCCTCCTGAAACAATTACCATTCTTCAGATCAAAACAGCTACAAAAAGTAGAAAAATTGAATGAAATTAAGTATTAAGAACCCGAAAGTAGAATACCAGTAGTTGGATAAGACATGCAATCAATCTCATCTTTAACAGCAACCAGCACTCCATCAAGAACCGAAATTGGAGTACCTGTTAAAAGATAAGATCTCAACTAAAAAAAACTTTTCCTTTTTTTTTCTTGTAATATAGAGCATTGGTAGTTAGAGGTGTCGGTTTCATGCATTCTTAGAAATGAAGTTATGAAACAAGTGAGTCATGCCTTCTAAAAGTTCCATTAGTTAGTCATGGCAAAGGTTTGGCATAAATTTAATGACAATAAGAAATTTATTATTGATTGAATAACAGTAAAAAGATGAGATAAACTACCATTTTCGTATCGGAGTGTTGATTCTTTCGCCTGTCTTAGAATATCTTCAGGATTATAATTGATGAAAAATGACATATTAATGTGAGGCTCGGAAGACTCCTTAACTGCAGCTAAGAATCTCATTGCTACCTGTAATTTTAAGCTTCTAAAAAAGTAAAAGCTATGAAAGAAAAAATAGAAGAAATACTAAAGAAAATTTGAACTTTCATGATGAAATGAATCGAGAAATTCATTGTATACCAAATGAGGAGTTGTCTGCCGAGAGCTATAGGCTCTCGAGTAATCCATTATTGTCCATCGCCGGAAATCAGAATCGGAATTAGAATTGACAGCAAACTCTGCATCTTTAGGAAGACAATCCACCGCCTCCTGAACTCGTTCAGTAGATGATGAACCTGGTTTCATGTTATAGACTTGTTGCTCCTCATAGTCTTCTGGATAACGCCTCAAGGTAAATCCAAAGCAAATGATATTTATGAGCACAATAGTTTCAAATTTGAGAAAAAAAAACAACAATAAGGAAATCAAACCTTCTGAAACATGAGTTGGTGTGTAGAGTGGTGGTTCTGATATTTCTAGCAAATGATACAAACTGCAACAGTTTGGATATTAGTAAACAAAATCTCTTAAATTACGAAATCAAAATTTTTTTTCTTGGAACTTTTGAGTATTCTGCAGTAAAGATGGCTTTATATATAAAAATAGTACAAATTCTCTGTAACATATTTGACACTAATCAAGATCGCCTAATGAACAAGATTGTTTCTTCTCATTATCTCCACAAAAAACACACTTAAATTATCATCATTTTAATCATCAAAGAAGCATTACCTTTCATATCTCCTCCAATTCACCATCCAAAACAGCAATTTTAACATTTTTCACACAAATCAAGATCAAACAAGAAAATTATAAATTATTCATCATTCAATTAACCATTCAAAACAACAACTATAACACATTAAAAAAGCAATCAAAAGATCACCTTATGAACAAGATTGTTCCTCTTCAATATCTCCACAACAAAAGCCCCCACAATCCTCAACTCCAGAACCCAAGCAAAAATCTTAACAAAAAACCCGGCCATTCTCGGTGCTAAAATCAAAACAAAAGCCAAAATCAAACAAAAAACATCAAGGACTCACCATTCATTATCTCAAACACTTCATCTACAAAAACTCAAATAACAGAAACAGAGTACTAGTTAAGCATATCCAAATATATATATACCTTTAACATTTGCATGGATGTAAGGCTCATCACTATGAGCACTAAGATTCACCTCTGCAACTGGCTTGTAGATTTTTGGCATCACATACAAGAACCCCATCAAGAACCAACTATCCTATGCTTCAAGAAGATGCATTCAATCTTCTCTCTTTCTCTCTCTCTCTCTCTCTCTCTCTCTCTCTCTCTCTCTCTCTATATATATATATATATATATATATATATATATATTCAAGAATTAGGGGACAATACGCAAGAAGAGGGGGAAAGGGAGAGAGACAGAAATTTTATCTTCTTGTTTTTGATGTAGTCAAGAAAAGAAGGAATGTATAGAAAATGATGGCTTTGGTTTTAACGGTCAGTTGTTTTCCCGGGAGAAAGTTCAACGAGAATGCCACTGGAATAATTATTTAATTTACTTTTTTAATATAAAAAAAAATTATTAAATCTAGTGTTTAGTTTCTCAACTATAACCAAATATTTATTTATTTTTTTATATTTTTATTTAATAAAAAGCTATGATCCAAAAAAAAATTTAAAATTTAAAATTAAAATCTTAAAATGTGTAATTTGGTCTTTTTTTCACTTCGTTTGGTCTATTTAGATAAATTACCAACTCGACTTTGGTTGGACTAATAAAATAATAAATTTGATTGATGATTTATCACATTTTCAATGCCCCACATTTTTGTTTGGTCTACAAACAAAATTGAATTTTTTTTTTTAGATTTAAAAATTAAAATAAACATTTGATCCTTGTATCTGTCTTCTTCCTCATCCTCCTTGTCCCTCTCATCCCTTCTCGATTGATCTATTTCAATTTTTCCTATTATTTTAATTTCAATTTTTCAAAATATCATTTTTAATTTTTAAATTTGAATTTTTGAAATTGATTTTTGAAATTGATTTTTTTAAAACTGACTTTTTGTAAAATTTCCTTTTTAATTGAATTTTTTTCTTTTCTGAATTTTCTTCTAGCTTATCTCCTTTTTTTTTTTTCTTATTCCCATTCAAAGTATAATAATAGAATTTTTAAATATTCTTGATATATTCCCTCTTTTTATTTTTTTATGCCTATTCGAAGTAGGATGATAGAATTTTAATAAAATTAGGACTTATGTAAGCCTATATAAACAAATACCCCTGGTAGTTTTCTCACACATTAGTTGAGGGGAGAAGGTACAAGCACTTCAAGGGTTATTTATTTATTTTTTTAAGTAAATTTGATTATTAATTTTTATTTTTGTCTTATGCATCTTATTAAATTTCTTTTACGATTTACGAAAAGTAATTCTCATGCTCACTTTAGACGCGATTTACGAAAAGTAATTCTCATGCTCACTTTAGACGCAAGCAATGACTAACGCCTTTGTTTATTAATATTCATAAACTTTTTTTTCACCCAAGCAACTTAATTTTACTCTCTTATTGGTGATTTTTTTTTTTCTTTCCTACCAATTTTTTATACTTTCTTACAAATTTCAAGAGCCTCTTTTCAATCCCTATGTAGCCTTTATATGCTTATGACAGATTATTCTATTTATATTCAGTTTATAATATATATATATATATATATATATATATAACTATTTTCTTTATGCTTTATATTCAAAGACAATGATATTTTTAATTCAAATTAATCTTTCTTTAATTATGGTTTCAAATTGTCATCCAGTGAGACTGAGATTGAGATTTCTTTATAACACTTGAGATGCATGAAAGTACTATCCATTTTTGGACGATTTTATAAGAATATATCTCCCGAATAGCAAACTTTACTTTAGAAGTACACACCACTACTATCTTAAAAGATCTATTTAATACTTATCAATAGATTCAAAATTACACAACAAGAAAAAAGAAGAGAGTCAATTACTCTCAATTGAAGAATTTTTTTTTCTTTAGAGATCTGCATAGAAGAATTTTCGTAACCTTGTAAAGATTAATGCTCATCCTATCCCTCATGTTTCAAAAAAGTGTAAGCTTGCCGCTTTCTTATCTTTATGTTATGCTACTTCAATATGCTACATAAAGGGCTTCTTATATGCTCACAAGCTTTCATGATGGTAACCTAATTAGTTTAAGGGATGAGAATAACTTTAGCTTCTACTGTACTTGAATATATCTACACTAGTTTGGATGTGATGGTTTTACATCACAAGAAACCATGTGGAGTTTTAGTTGCCTTACCATATAATTTTCTTTATGGTTGGGTCAACTCAAATTTTATAGAGATTTACATTCATTGTAATACACTGAGTGAAAATATCATAAATATAAATGAATTACAATAGCTCTCAATCATGGCTTATATATTAGTTACAGGAGCAAACACTTTTAACCTTAAAAAAAGCTCAAAGCACACTAAGGAAAGAGGTATATCTCAAATGGCGCACATTACCTAGCAATGAATTCAAAAAATGAGGGTTGGTGTGAAGATTACAAAAAGTCAAACAATACCAACAAATTAGGAATGACTTAAGTAGAATACATCATTGCCTTTCACCAAAGCATTATTCTTTTACATCTTGGAAAAGACCTCTATGCTTAACAATATAGCCCACATCGATTTGCAGGATATTTGGCTATGATCAAGGATTTATTAAAGAGATTTAGACGTCTAAATCTCTTTAGGAAATCCTTGATCATAGCCAAATTATTGAGCAAATCGATGCGGGTTATACTGTTGAGCATAGAAATCTTTTCCAAGATGTAAAAAGATTATGCTTTGGCGAAGGGCAATGAAACATTCTACTTGAGTCATTCTTAATTTGTTGGTATTGTTTGGCTCTTTGTAATCTTCATATCAACCCTCATTTTTGAATTCATTACAAGTGAATGGGTACCATTGGAAATATTCCTCTATCTTTAGATGCTCCAAACCCTGTTAAGGTTAAGAGTGCTTGCTCCTATACATGATATATAAGTTATATGCCTGGGATCTTCCGCAATCTATATACATTTTTTTTATGGATGTTGTCATTTAGTGTATTACTGTAAGCATAAGTTCCTAAGACTAGAAAATGTGAGTCGACCAAACCATAAAGAAAATGATATAGTAAAGTAACCAGAGCATCATATGGTGCTTTATAATGTAAAACCATAGTATCCAAACTAGTGCAGATGTACACAAGTACACAGTAATAGCTAAAGTTATCCTCATTCCTTGAGTTAATTTGGTTGTCATGATGAGATAGGATCAGCATTAATGCTCATAAGTTTATTAAAATTCTTCTTCTCATCAAACCCATTCTGAGTGTCAAAAGACAATGAATCACTCAGAGCTCTCCATCATACACAGTACCTCACAAAGTTGTAAAAAAGAAGTCCTACAAATTTACCAAAGTACCTATCATTTTTTATCAAGATCCGGTTTTCGTTTTTTTTCTTTGTTATATATTTTTTTTTCCTCAAAATTTCACTTTTCATGCTTTGCACCAATTTTGCAAACAAGCCCAAATTTTTTTCATATTTTTACTTTTTGATGTAATTTTGCAATAGACCCCCAAATTTTTACTTTCGAGCTTTTGCACCAATTTTGCAAATAAACCCAATTCTTTTTATTTTTTTGCATTTCTCCTATAATGTTTTGCATGTAGGACCCTAAACTTTTACATTTTAAAATTTTCTACAAATCTTACAAACAAACCGTTAATTACTTTCATAATTTGATATTTAGCTTTTAATGAATAAATCCTCAAACACTGTTTCCTTTTTATATTATTTCTTACATATTTTTGCAACTAATAAACCTTTTACTTCTTGTGTTCCCCTTTCATTTACATTAGAAAGAGCTCAACTACAAGATCCCTCTTTAGCTACATTATATTGCAACAATTTGCCTCCCTAAGTGAGACTTAAGGCGCAACCTTTATTTGCTTATATATCCAGTGAATAATGCATAATGACATCTGAAAATCAAGCTGGGTCTAATCTCTTTACTAGGAGTTGTCCTAATGATCATCATCATATCATGGTTGACAATTCTAGCTATGAGATGTTCAATGACATGGTGAATAACAGATGAAATATCCAAACTTTGACTCAATACCACATATATATACATATATTAAACATAGACATGTATGCATATGGCAAGCAATTAACAACAACAATTATGTTTGAAGAATTTATCTATCACTTCTCAACATGAATACTCAGTGCAAAAGCAATCTTTGGAGATACAAGATATTCATATATAATCCTTGAACAATTCAATCATGGCCAGGCATAAAACTCCTAGACAATAAAGAGATAGGATGGTGATAAAAAAAAAACATGCATATGACTTCATGCATGAAAGTTTAAAAGAAGGTGCATGTGACTGTTTTAGTAATGAATTAAGCATGTTTATTCACAAGAGAGAGAAAAAAAGCATTCCTATGTGTTTGTAAATAAGTGATTTCATTTTTATGAATTCAAACTCCTGGACAATTACTTACTAATTCTCTCTCCATCATTAATATTTTAAACTTGTTGCTCCTCATAGTCTTCTGGATTAACGCTTCAAGGTAAATTCAAAGTAAATGATTTTTATGAACACAATAGTTTCAAATTTGAAATAATAATAATAAGGAAATCAAACCTTCTGAAACAAGAGTTGGTGTGTAGAGTGGTGATTTTGATACTTCCGCAAATGATACAAACTACAACAGTTTGGATATCAGTAAGCAAAATCTTTTATATAAAAACAAATTTTTTTTCTTGGAACTTTTAGTATTCTGCAGTAAAGATTGCTTTTTATATAAAAATAGTGCCAATTCTCTGTAACATATATTTAACACTAATCAAGATCGCCAATGAACAAGATTGTTTCTTCTCACTATCTCCACAAAAAAACACTCAAATTATCATCATTTTAATCATCAAAAGAAGCATTACCTTTCATAGGATCTCCTCCAATTCACCATTCAAAAAACAATTTTAACATTTTCAAACAAATCAAGATCAAACAAGAAATTAATTATAAATTATTCATCATTCAATTAACCATTCATAATAACAACTATAACATATTAAAAGAGCAATCAAAAGATCACTTTATTATGAACAAGATTGTTCCTCTTCAATATCTCCATAACAAAAGCCCCCACAATCCTCAACTCCAGAACCCCAAGCAAAAACCTTAACAAAAAACCCGGACATTCTCGGTGCTAAAATCAAAACAAAAGCCAAAAACAAACAAAAAAACATCAAGAACTCACCATTCATTATCTCAAACACTTCATCTACAAAAATTTAAAAAACAAAACAGAGTACTAGTTAAGCATATCCAAATATATATATATATATCTTTAACATTTGCATGTATGTAAGGCTCATCACTATGAGCACTGAGATTCATCTCTGTTACTGGCTTGTAGATTTTTGGCATCATATCCAAGAACCCCATCAAAAACCAACTATCATATGCTTCAAGAAGATTCATTCAATCTTCTCTCTATATATATTCAAGAATCAGGACGCAAGGAGAGGGATAGAGGGAGACAGATAGAAAGACAGAGAGACAGAGACAGAGAAATTTTATCTTCTTGGTTTTGATGTAGTCAAGAAAAGGAAGGAATGTATAGAAAATGATGGCTTTGATTTTAACGGTCAGTTGTTTTGCCAGGAGAAAGTTCAACGAGAATGCGACGGGATTAATTTGCCTTTTTTTTTTATAACAAATAAATTAAAATTAGTGTTTAGTGTTGGGTTTTTTATTCTTACCCAGTTTTTTTTGGGTTGACCAGTTTATAACGATGGAATCACAAATCAAATTTAAAATTTTTTTTATGATTTTGATTGCTGGCCCATGACTTTAATGGGGCAAGCCCCTAATGTTCATTACCCCAAACTTGGTCATGGGAATCTCCAATTAAAAAACAAGTGTGAATGAGAAATGACCGAGTAAACATGAAATTTTTTTATTGATTTCAAAAAGCATACGAGTATATAATCATGAGTGAGAATACAAAACTATTAAGAGAATAATTTTTTTATATCATGCTCTTCAAACTCTATTTGCATGACTTGGTTGTGCTCTTGACTCTTTTGCTAAAAGCATATTGGAAGACCCTTTTAACTTGGTGACTGTGGCTTTCTTTAATTTTTTTTGTGTGTTTGCATCTTGACATATCACATAACTCTCAAACTGCAGCCACTCTGCATTTATGAGTTGTCTACTTGATCATCTTTGGTTTTTTTATTGCTAAAGACTCGACGGTTTTGTGCTTCTAAAATCTTCAGGTCTCTAACTAGTGAAACTTTTTAGGTCTTTGACTTCTTTGCGTCTTGAGACTTCAAAGTTACATTTGTCATATATATGAAATGTTTAGGTCTTGAATCTTCCATGCTTTTGAGCTTGACCATCATATCATCGAGTTGTAACCTCCCACATGATTGACCTATTAAGTTTACAATTTTGACTTGATTTCTGAATGGATCTCAAGCTATAATTATAACCTTAATTTTCGTTGACTAAGTCATCAAAAGAACTTTTCCCATTTATCCCCATGAAAGTCTAATATCTGACCTCATAGAAAATTTTCATAGATTTTTATCAAAATTCCTCATCACCCTGGGAGAGTCAAACATAGGACCATGAAGTGGGTTTGACGAGAAAACTTCAAATGGTTTTCCATGTGAGCTTCGAGAATTGTACCTGAAGATAGGTTTGAAAATACCACTTCAAACAAACGTTCATTACTCCTATGAGTATTGAACATGAGACCTCACAATGAGTAAAAAAATTTTCATCAACTCACCCCCACGAGTGTCATGACCCCATGGTAGGTGTCACGGCCTTCCCGATCGCCCCAACGATCACCGCGCGGCGCTCGCCACACCACCAAGGCGCCGCGCCAGCCTCCAATACCTGGAACCAAAAACAACCCAAGAAACTAGCAAGCAACCATGCCCTATCAAGTAAACAAGGCTATTAAACATGCAAGTATGAATAAAGACATCATGAGAGGCCAAGTATAAGAGAGAAATCCGAAAACTCTCTATTGAATGAGAAGAAATACAACCAAGGCCAAGACACAACCAAGAGTTCATCAACCTCTCCCTTTCTAAGGGAATGAGAGCCATATATATAGGGGAAAGCCAAGGAGAAGATAAGATCAGTCGGATCTTGATAAAGTGCTAGGATGAAGTCACTTGTCACATCAAAACAAGCACAGTGCTACAGTGCTATAGTGCCGAGAAACACAACACTGCTTCACGCTTTTACACCGGATCAGGCCTACGAGTCGTGGCCAACAAGACTATTTATCCAACCACCATCTCCGTAACATCCCTATCCGATGTGCCCATCCGACCTCATGGCAGCGCAGTCCGTCATGGCTTCTCGGTAACGGCCAAGTATCCACTCTCGTAACTTCGCCTGCATCACGGCGCGCATCACAGCGCCCTCTCGGTCAGTGCTGCGCTCACGGTCACGCGCATGCACCACATTGTCTTAGTAACAAGGTTCGAGGGCTAATGCGCCCACTCTCGGTCGCGACACTCGACGCATGCGCGCATGCCGCTGCCGTCCGCACGTGCTGTGCGCCAGCGCATTTCACGACTCGGCACCACTCAATCGAGCCATCTCGGCTCGCCACAGCCGCCTCCCGCGACCAAGGCAAAGTGCCATCCTGCATGATATAAGCATCATATTGGATGGAGACCGCATGTAAGGGCACCGACCCTTACAAACCACCCCGCATTGTTGAGCGACATCCTCGTCGGACCCAGCGTCTTCAAAAGTCTGCACCAACTCCTCGAGTGCCAAAAGAGTAGTATCGCGCTCCCAACTTGCCTCCGAGGCCGGCAAATCTTTCCATCATGCGAGAAAGCGCGACGATTCTTCTTGCTTTGGCCCTCGACCTTCCGGGTCTAAGATCCAGCTCGACCATATGAGTGAACTTCTACTCGCTTTGCGTCGGTGGAGCTCGACTACGCCTGCGCCGTCTTGGATCGATGGGGTCTTCATGGCACGGCGTCTTGTCTTGGCGAGGCTATCCCGAGCACTCTCCATCATCTCCTGAAGATCAAGGGCGAAATGATAAGCAGCTGGGCATTTCCCTCCGGTCTTCCTTTTTGCCACCTCCGAAGGGTTAATGGGTTG